>NW_027104494.1:0-77150 GCF_902728285.1 Clytia hemisphaerica | reverse complement strand
TCGAAAAAAATATCATCGTAAAAAGGAATTGCTAGATCAATCTGTCGTCAAAAATGCGGCGCATTTTTAAGGCTTCACTTTTTCCTGCCTGAGAAAGGTTAGAGATTGAACTCTAGCCCTTCGGGCTTTAAACTCAATGGTTGACACGACGTTTTTTCATCACCGGGCGGGCACACGTTTTTTCAGAAGAACAAAAAACTATATAAGAACTTAAAGGCTTCAATTGCCAAAATATTGAGAATCCATTACGGACAAGTAATGATATGATATGATATATGATATGATCTTAAAATTTTGCAGACTCTAATACACCCGATTTTTAAGGAAAAATGGACAAAAATACTCACAAAATGGTGAAACTAAAAACATGTTGAGAACATTAAGATTAAAACTCAAAATGTTAAGAACATCCTATGATTTGAAGAATTTGACTTCTTGCCGGAACTTTAAATCTTTAAGGTGGGAGTCACATGAAGTTTTGAGATTTGGTGAAAAAATTATCGATTTCGGGATTTTGCGTGTTTTATGACCCTATACCCTTTCTGAACACACTCTGAAAATTTTAAGGACGTAGCATTTATATTTCCTGAGATATAAGGTTTTTTCTAGACCCTGATCGAAAGTATTTTCCTTAGCAACGAAAAATCATACCCGTTGCTAGGGCCCGATTTCTTTATGGCTGATCTAAACATAGGATCATGACATACCAAACGAAAGATCTTTTTACGCCCTTTTCGGGCGTCTAAATCAATACCGCCTTTTTTTCGCGGGATTTCCTAATATGACGTAATCAAAGATGGTAACCAAAGAAATGATATTTTTAAAAACATACAAATTTTGGAGGCTGTCAGCAGTGATTTCGACTTTGAAAACTGCTTTAATTTGGAAATGTTGGATTGACTGATGACATTCTTAGCTCTTTAATGTCATTCTTCTCAACTAAGAAAGCTTGAGCTAGGTGAAACCAAAGACTTGATTCTCAAACTCAACGTTTTCGATATGTAAGATGGTAATGGTTCGATGGTAAGAAAACTCAATGCAATTGGAATTAGAGGGCCATTAAACAAATGGTTTGAAAGCTATCTCACAAACAGAAGGCAGGTTGTTAGTATTGGTAATGAAGCTTCTGATGAATTAGAAATGAAATTCGGGGTACCCCAGGGATCAGTGCTTGGACCCACCCTTTTCCTAATTTACATTAACGATTTACCACTATCCTCTTCAAAATTTTCCTTTACACTTTTTGCAGACGACACCTCCCTTCTTCTTAGCCACGAAGACCCTGTTATCCTTGAGCAACTAGTAAACCAAGAGTTAAAGCTTGTTCAAACCTGGCTGACCAACAACAAGCTATCCCTAAATATTAAAAAATCTTGTTTTATTATTTTTTCAGGTAAAAAACAGGTTGGAAAATTCACTATTACAATATCAAACAATCAGGTAATGAGAACTAGCTTTGCAAAGTATTTAGGTGTATTTATCGATGAAAAATTGGACTGGAAAGCTCACATCGATCATGTCAAAACTAAGATCAAACAAGGCTCAGGCCTCATACGTAAGTTGAGTCAGGTGTTTCACGTCTTATATAACTTCATATTATTCATTTATTAATCCACATTTACATATTGCATAACCTCCTGGGGCTCACCGAGACCAAGGGAATAGGTAAGTTAAATTGTGAAATAAGTAATAAACAAAAAAATCAATAAAATTTTTAATAAAGCAAATCTTGGGGACATTCAATACATAAAAGTTAACTCCCTATACAAAGAGAGGGGGTAAGCTCATATTTAAACATATAAACAAATTAGCAGCTGACTATTTGAAACACAATTTTAGTAAGCCATCTCATGGGTTTGGTACCCGTCAGCCTACTAATGACTTCTTAACAACATTGGGTATTTGGTGACTCGCCATCTCCCATACGATTTTACGGTCCACATCTCTGGAATCAACAATGTCTTAATCTCAAATCCACCAGCTTTTCTGTGTTTGCTCGAAAACTCAAATCAAAATTACTCAATGATAACTAATTTCCCATCTAGTGTCTTATTCAACCGCATTTATTATCATCCACAAACCAAGTGTAAATATTTTCGTATTGTATCTCCTGTTGTTGTTTATCTTTTGTTGTTTTTTTCTTTTCTCTAGTTAGTATCTCTTGTACATTATCACTCCATATATCCTTTCGAACTCGAAAGCCTCTTAGGGTTGTTTTTCGCTTAGGATTTTTAAATGTAAATAGATCTGAAAAAAGAAATATATCATATCATATCATCATCATCATATGAACTTAGTTTGACGACACCGAAAAACTTATTGAAGGACGAAGACCAAAGGCATATTCAATGATGTATCTATTTAAAGATCCAAGTGTTAAAGGAAGCCTGGAGGCTGGTTTAACAATTGTGTGTGATGAATTATTGAAGGTCTGGGCGCTCCCTCCGCCCTCTGGCTGGATTATTTACATGTCACGAAGTCGAAGAAATCGTGCACGGCTAGATGTCCAAGTGGATTCTTGTATCACAACAAATCAACTTTAGATTAACCTATAACTGGCAGAATCAGTGAGGAAAATATACTAGGATGATCTAAGCTATTACATTGAAAATATGGTTTTTGTTGTGAAAACACATTTAAATTGACTTAAATCAATGTTGACGTGGAGTTTGGCGCAAAATTTTAAGGATTGGCGCACATCACGTGAAAGTGATAATTTGGAATTTCTGGACTATTTTGATATTTCAAAGCCTTTTTTAAAGTATATAAAGTAGAACTATAGTCCATTTTAGTCAAACAGCGAAAGAATTTTGTAAAACGGTCGATTTATTACAGAGAAATAGAGATATATATCTACTTCTGACTTTACGGACCGTTTTTTCTCAAAATAGGTTTCAGGGGGTTTCGCACACCTTGGCAACGTTTTCTCAGGATTGACAAGTGCTATGAACTTGAAATTTTCAGGAAATTCAATTTATGGTCTAGAGTGTTATAATGGTTACATTTTTGAAAAAATACTTCTTTGATTTCTAAATTCAAAAAATGCATTTTTTAGTTTCCAGACCCCCTGGAATGAAATTTCAAAAAAAAATTCCATTCATAACACTCCTTATCCAAATATTAACAAGCTGCAAAAAAAATTTTTGTGATAGGTTTTGTAGATTTTTCTAAAACGTTGACACAATATTTTCACAGTACATTACCCCCTGGCTGGTTTTACCCCCGTCTTGGCTATTTTTAGACTTTTTTTTACATTTTTGAAATCATCTATTGTTAAGTTACCTCTGTAGAAAATTTCATTTAAAAATCTCTTCAAGTTCAAAAGTTATACAGGAAAATGTAAAAAATCAACTTTCTCAATTTTTCATGTGACTCCCACCTTAAAAACTAAAAAAAAAACGGAATTCTCAATATATTTCAACCATGATTGTACCAAAACTATTATTTAACTCTCNTTAAGGTCTAATTGTGTTTTTAAAGAAATCAAATTTCGTGAAAAAAATCTCAAACAAAATATGGGCAAAAAACGCCATACCAAAGGGTTTAGAAACTTCTTAACATGACAAAATTACATGGGTATGTAGTAAAAAAAAGTGGATAAAGTTACAGATGAATATAATTAGTTTACTTTTACTGAATCTCTTTTAAATGAAAAAAATTGTTGGGTATCACTTTGTAATATTTTTGGAACATTTTGATCAGCTAAAATTTTGGTTCGATAGTTCCCCAAAATCGTCTAATAAGTTTAATTATAAGACATTTTATTAAAACATTTATAATAATCATCTGATTAGATGGAATATTTTGATCGGCTAAAATTTTGGTTCAATAATTTCCGTAAAATCGTCTAATAATAAATTATAAGGTATTTTATTACTTAAAGGGGCATACCAGTACTTGCGAAATTTGTAAACAAACTGTATGCAGCGGATAGAAAATCAAAACAAATGCCAAATGTCAAAATAAAAAATCAAACCAAATATGGCTAATTTTGATTGTTCAATTGTTTTACAAGTTTGTTTTGGACACGTGATTTTAATTGATCTCTTTAATGACACGTGGTTCGCGCAATGCTTACATTTTACTACTTTAATGTCCCTTTAAAACGTTTATAGTAATCATCTGATTAGATTAAATATGTTATAAAATAAAATTGACAATTTTATATAGAGTGACCTTGGGGTCAGAAATTATAATTTGGTTGGCTTACTTAACCCTTTCCGGCCACACAGGCCATGGGGCGCCGCACAGGCGGTACTAGTGACAAACTTCCAAGCAATATATCTATAGATCTAAGTCTTCCTTAGAGCGCTTTCAGTTACCCTTTGAAAGAATAGAAAATTATGAGCAAGATAGATCTATTTGAGGCGCTTATCCATTAAACCTATACGAAATATTTCGATTTTTTCCTTTTTTGGAAAAAGTGCATCTCTCTTGTCTGGAAGGGTTTAAGCTCGTATCCTAGGAATCAAAGAATCACTGCTTAAAGATTTTATTTTTACATAAGTGTTCTCGTTTCATATCAGACACATATTTCATATCAGGACAGTGTCTGCCTATTGTTATATTATGCTGATATAAGCAAAAAAATGTTTTTCTTTTCCTATAAGCAATATGTTTTTGCTTTTCCTCTTTTTGACCAATCTTGCTCCACATCCGTGTCAATTCAATATCAAAAAGCTTGCGTAAATTAAAATTGAAACAATATCGCTCTTATGTAAAGACAAAACTTTCCGCTTTAAGCCTAGAAATATTTCTCCCATTAATATTTGAACTCCTTTATGCACCGAAAGAGAATCTCAGCCAATATATCGTAACCTTCAGGCGATGGATGAATTCTGTCAATAAGCGGCGGTGCTTTTCTCGGGAATTCATCCGCAATATCACAAAGCTTCGCTTTGTCTTTCACATCCCTATAGTCTGCGTATCCTCGAATATTTTGATTAATATCGGATAAAACATCTCTATATTCTTGAGAAGTCAATTTCTTCGGTGTAAAAGTCGACTCCAAAATAGTCGTCAGAATCGATTTCGCTTTTTTACGATGTGCGATTTCATGAAGTCTTTTGATAGCTTCAAATAAATCACAGTCTCTTAGACAATCGTTTTTTAATAGGTCATTAGTTCCAGCAATGATAATTACTAAATCTATTTTCTTATGATCTTCAAGCTCACTTGGAAGGCGGTGCACCATTCCCTGACATGCACATTCACCGTTTACACCCTCAGTGAAAATCTCATAGTTGGTATTCGGGTCGGAATCTTTTAAAAGTTCGACCAAATGACGTGAGTATGGATGAACGCTTCCATTTTTACTGTACGTTCCTTTGGTCAATGAATCTCCAAATGCCAGAATCCTTTTTTTTGGTTTCTCAACTTTTTTATCCTCGTCGTCGTCACTTTTTCCGCCGTCGGTTTTTGTTGTGTTTTTCTTGTTAAAGACCGTCGTATTCGTCGACAAAGCTGAGCCGACGTCCGTCGCGTTCGTTTTATCGGGCAACAAATCAGATTCCATCTTAGTAACATTTTTCCCGATTTCTTTACCAAGCTTTGCATTATTTTGTCCGATATTTGAATCCAGTTTCGTCATATTTGTCCCGTTTTGAGAATATGGTTTCGTTTGATTGTGGCTGATTGTAGTCTTGTTATGATTTGAAAGATTATGGTCTGCAATTTTCGGTTTGATTTCATGTTCTCGATTCTCGTCTGTACTCATGTTTTCCGTTTCGGATGGATGTTGACTTGTGGTTTTGTTGTTTGAACTTGTCTCATTTAGTTTGATCTCGATTGCTGGATTTTCATCTATCCCCATAACAGAATTATCTTCATCTAAACGCTCAGGGTCTGGGACCTAAAAACAGCCAATTGTTAAAAGGTTCTTTCAGATACAAGGAATTTCGATTGAAAATTTCATTTGAAAAAGTGGTACATTAAATAGAAAGTTATTAAAAAGAGCTTTCTAACGAACTCAAACATGACCTATTTTACTTTAGCCAAAATCTTCTTGATCACATTAAAATTTGACGTACCGTGCCTTTGAAAAGTCCTTAAATTTAAGTTTCTCGCTATACTGAAAGAGTTTAACACGTGAGCTGTGCGTGTCCCTTGAATAATAGTTTGCGGATAAGACAAAGGAAAAGAGTTCTTTATTCAAACCAGAGTTTGTGCGCTTAAATCAACCAGGCCATGCAACTAAGGAATCAAATCAATTCATGATATGCACCATTGCAATATCTTTTGACATTATATCACGAACCCAACAGCTGATTGGTTGTAAGTGACGTAAAATCATTCAAAATACGTCACTTTCAACCAATCAGCTGTTGTGTCCATGGAAGACATTACAATGGTGCATATCATGAATAACGCAAAATTACTTTGTCATCCATTGGCATTCGTCCCTGTATTATCGAAGGATCCAATTTAATGGTCTGATTCTCAAAATTCCGGTCTGCATTTTCATCATGAGCGTATGACGTCACTGGTTTCCCGTGCTCACCTAAAAAGTTGACCAAGGTTGGATTTTGAACAAACCGTACACCATTTTTCAGGGAAAAAAAAACGGAACAGAATATGTTTAAATGAAAGCACTATACTTAAAGCTTTTGAAAAAAGTGAAAAGTTTTGATTGTCATGGCTATCATAATAAAAAAGGAACTGGGCTTGAGTTTAGAACATTGCCGTTGTTTTCCCTCAAATCAGCAACCTTCTACAGTTTTCTCACTGACAAAGGAGAGTGAACACAGAGAATGGGTTTGAGTTTAGAACATTTCCATTGTTGAACATTTCCATTACATTTCCATTGCGATGGCCAAGTGGTCAATGGTGTTAGCGTCTCAAACATCTCATTCCTTCCAATGTTCCGTTCAGTTCATAGATAACCGAGCCAGTTGGCCGTAGACCTCGTGAAAATAATCGAAAGACTGTCTAAAAGTCCTAAGTTACTGGGTTATCCACATAAAATATCGACTCTATTTACCTCTCAAAATTTGTTGTAGAATTTTATCATTGGATAATGATTGTTTATTGTTTGCTTCATTGTTTTTATCACTTTGATGTTTTCTTTCTTCATTAGATTTCGCATTTTCTTCGTTCTGTCGAGCACGCTCAGTATTGTTTGATGGTTTGCCTGGCTCGTCCACTACCTGAAAATGGAACCATTAACGTTGACTGCCATAAAAGTATTTCAAACGTATTCGACGTATTTTAAATATTTGCTGACAAAACACAATTAACAATAGAGTTTCTCGTGGTCGGGGAGCTCAGTCGGTTTAGCATTCCAAAGGCTGTGGATTCGATCTCCAGTCACTGCCAACTCAGCGAATGAGAAGCATATATTGGGTAATCTGATTTAGGCGGTAAGTTACTGCGAGATGAGACTAGGTGTGGTGTTCTACCTCAGGATTTTATCTCTAAGCTTTAGCGCAAATAGAAAAGGGGATAGACTCCCTCACACCCGGTTACCCCGACAGGAACCCGACAAATATACAATCAGTGCCATAATATATTGGCACTTTTGGCTAATTTACCATTTTTCGAAAATTGAAGTTTAAAAATGAAAATTCAATTTTAGGCCTTCAACTTAATTTCATCGATTATTTCGATCCGGGAGGGATTTATTGGTTTCTAGGCTATATTTCAAGCCCTACTGGACCATTTTTGAACTTTTGGATCCTCAGATTCTTTTGGATCTTAAGTCTCATGTTAAAACTCAGAGTTAAAACTCTACCCTTCAAACCTATTTTAGAGCACTTACAAATCGATTGTGGTTTCAAAACACCCCGGTGAATTTCCCTTTTGTGCCAAGCATTTTGTCACTGATTATACTTACTTTTACTTTTCAAAAGTTTGTACACCTGCGGCGTCAAAAGGGAAGAAAAAGTTGCTCTTTCTTTTTGCTTAAAAATGCTGTGCAAGCGAATCGAAAGAGAAAATGTTCTCCCGTCCGCTGCGCTCGAGTACACATTTTGATAAATTTTTTGTTAATTCTGCTTTTGTCAGCATAAGAGACGCGCAAGTTTATCATCATGAAAAACAACGTTCGTCTAACGTTGAATAAACGTTGAAAAAAATATTGTGTCAGTTCAGTAAGGAAGGAGCAAGTCATACTTCCCGCTTATCACTTTATTTATAAGAACCAGTAAATCTTTTTAAGGAAACTCCCAAGGGAGGGGTTTACTTAGGCAACAATGGGGTGCTAGGTAAGTGCGGACGGTAAAAGTCGGGTTTTTCACCTTTCAAAGTCTCTTTAAGGGTCAGAAAAATCAGAAAGTTTTAAATTACTCTCTCATGCAAAAATGAAATTGTCCAGTCAAAGTTTTTTTAAGGGATTATATGATTTCAATATTGTGAAGCTAATGAGCAACATTTAATGATGTTTTAATTAATTGATATAATCATAGTATAAGAAAGCCGCGGCTTTCTTATACTATGATATAATACAATACTATTTTCAAACCTAAATTCACAAACGAAATCTTTGTTTGACCCATTTCAATCACTTCAGAGGTAAAAGCTAGACTACACTGTAAGGGTATTCAACTTGGCGAAAAATGCACTGTAAGGGTGTATTTTTCGGCATAAACCACTGCACTGTAAGGGTACGATTTTGAGCGCCAATTTTTAGCCCGCACATACCGTCAGTCCAAAATCCGGCTGCTCCCCCGGGGTTTTCGGAGGTCCCACCCGCACATACCCTTCATTCGGCAGCCCTAGTATCCCCCTCCTCCGGGTGGAAGCTCAGCTGTTCTAGTTTGCACTTGATTTTCTTAAAGGCTCCTTGTTGAAATGAAATGACAAATTCTGTAAGTATTGCACCGATATAAAATAAATTTGTCTTGATTACCTTGCCATTTTTCTTTGTGGTTTTCGTCTTATGGTTTGTAGCAACGAGACGTCGCTTAGTAACGCAACTCAGAACTACTCCAATGTCAATTTTCCCTGAATTTCCGATTTTATTCCGCCGCGTATCAATTTCTTCACATTTGCGTTGTAAAGGAGTCTGGGACTCTATCCGTCCACGCGTTAATGTGTTTAAATTCAAATGTGATGTTTTTGGATTCAAAATGGGTGCGTTTGTTGTTTGATTGCTCAATGTTGGTCTGCTTATATTCTTTGTTAAGAAGTTTGTTCTATTAGTTGATGAAGATAGAAGTTTGTTTCGGAGTTTTGAGATTTCGGATAATTCGCTTTCGAGTGGACCTTTTTGATTTGTTTTTGTTCGATTTTCATAGTTTTGAGCAAGTTTCATGTTCACTTTTGTTATATTATGTGAAGAGAGATTGTTCTGAGGGTACTTCTGGCCTTGTTTCGGACTTTGTGTCTGTGGTGCTTGTGTTTTAGTGTTGAATTGTGATTTTGTTTTGTTGGGTTTGAGTGGGCTCGATGTGTTGATGTGGATCAATTCCTAGAATATTGACAATAAATGAACTAATATTAGCCTATTTTATAGGATTTATGTATCTTTTAAATGGTATTTTCTACTCGATTAAAAGGACGCTACAGACGTTCCTCTTAAAATATGGTTTAATGAAATGTGACTAAAAGACGTACGTGATAAAACTCTCATAGTACGTCTCCACAGGTTGAATTTGAGAGAAATATTAACTGTGGTGATCACGGTATCGCCCCCGCCCCCGCCTGCGCCTGCGCCTGCGCCCGCGCCCGCGCCCGCGCCCCGGGTGTAAAAACAACAACGAGCCTTATTTTCCAAGCATCCGCTACAGTTATGGAGAGACGTCAAATTTTGATAATCTTAAAAGGTACCTCTATCCGCCCCGCGCCCTCGGGTGTAAAAACAAGAGCTAACCTTATTTTCCAAGCATCCACTACAGTTATGGAGAGACGTCAAATTTTGATAATCTTAAAAGGTACCTCTATCAGCCCCGCGCCTTCGGGTGTAAAAACAAGAGCTAACCTTATTCTCAAAGCAACCACCACGGTTATGGAAAGACGTCAAATTTTTATAATCTTAGAAGGTACCTCTATCTGCCCCGCGCCCTCGGGTGTAAAAACAAGAACTAACCTTATTTTCCAAGCATCCGCTACAGTTATGGAGAGACGTCAAATTTTGGTAATCATAGTTGCTTCTTCCAGCTTTGAAGTTCATTGTTTCATTCATCTTATTGGTGCTCTCACCTCCGAGAACCTTTGTGCCGTTAAGTCCTGATGCTTTGATCCCGATGTCTCCTAAAAATGTTATAATTTTGTCTCGCAATTCCTTCTTCTATGTACACGTCTTTTAAAAAACCCTGGTGGGGACGCCGCCCCACTGGAAAATTTAGCTAAAAGCTCGTATCTCGTTGAAAAAAGCCTACAATTTCAGCCCCGAAGGAAGATCGACTTTGTTGCAAAAATCGCACTCTAAAATTATTTTTTGACATGAGCACAAAAGAATTTCATCACCATGTGGATTTTGATGGAAATTCTTATTCCTGCTATGGGAAATTTCACGGGGCTGTGAGACAGGCGTGTACATAAATTGTATAAGCTATACAAAGAAATATAAAGATTTCAAGTTTTAAATCCGTTAGATATTTTAAAGATATCTTCACGCTTGTTAACCGAGTTTATCGTTACACATTTTCAATTTCGAACTTGATGTAATCGGCTAGTTTTGAGAGATAGTGATATATCCGTGAAAGTAGAGAGTCTATTGCCATGTTGCCTAACGCACTGCCTGGAGGTGTTTGGGATTCGAGCGCAGTGCATTGGGGTGCAAGTCTTTGAACGAAAGTTTCACACTCCACCAATCAACAGAATGATAGTGAGGCATAGTGATAGCCTTATCAATAAATGTATACCAAGTTTATCTTTCTACAACTGCAATATGGGCTTTAAAATGCTTCATGCTTTCTAAGAAACCTGAAGAACTCGGGGTACTCAGACAAAAATATGTGCTGGGTATGTTTGGATGGTAAGGGTTGATTCTTTTGAAAAAGTTGGAAAAGTAAAGGATATCTCTAAGGTTAGGACAAAATTGAAATTGAAAATTGCTCTCTAAAATTCACTTTTTCGCCTTCTTTATCCGGTCCGCACAAACCCGACATTTTCTGACCCTAGTACCCTCCCCGGGATGACGAACGAAGAATTTTAAAGATAGGTAACGCCAGAGTTCTCACCTTTGAATTGAGACGTAGAAACGTGAGGTTGTGGCATCTTATTTCGGCATTTGATGGTTCCGTCACTTGCATTGTAACACTCTATGTCACCTTAGATTTTGAAAAAAAAATTATTGTTGTTATGTGTTTTAAGGTTAGCGAGATCCACTAGCGTGGTGGCAGGGGGCGTGCCAAAAGACAACAGGGGCAGAAAAGCGCCTCTGATTACTAACCTCGGCGCCCCTTTGCTTTTTTACACCTTAGAATTGACAGTTTTGGGCCAAAAAGAGAAAAAATACCCAAAAATATTCATGCGCGTGATTTTTAAAAATATATTTACTTTTAATACGAGTGGCAAAATCAAAATTTTCTAAAATTGCCTCCCCAGTTTGCCCGAATTTTGATCGACCCGCACCATTTAAAAATCGTGATGAACTATGTCGAAATTTCGAACCCCCTAGGATATTATTTAATTCAATTTATTGAACTTTTAAGTAGTATTAATTGAAATCCCTTTAACCAGAGATTTACTAAAAGGGGGGAGTGCTAAAGTACAAGAGAACCTCAGGACTTTTTAGCCTAATAGGTAAATCGCAAGCCACTGAGACAGAGTTTTCGAAAATCCTCCATCTGGCAAACAACGTTGTTCAATGTAGATCTGATTTCTGGGCAGACTCTGATACTCTGCGCATGGCAAGTATTACTCCATTGCTCCGTGAGAGATGATTACGCGCCGCTTCGACCTTTTTCTTCCAGATGTGGGAAGAATGTTCAATAAGCTTTTGAACACGCTGATTGGATAAAGTAAAACAATGACACTAAAAGCAATTGTCAATCAAATACATAAACATTAGGACCCAGCCATTTTCGCTTTCGTTTTCGTTTTCGTTTTCAAGTAAAAGGCAACGTTGTTTTGAATGTTTGGTCAGATCGTCACATTTGCCACATCCTTTTAAAGAGCGTGGTATGCGCAGAATGGTGATATGATCTGTTATGAGATTAGGACAACTGGCAAACAACATTGTTTAAACGTTTGTCTAATGCTCACAACGTCCGTACAACGTTAGATAAACGTTGAAACAATGTTGGTGTATCAACTGTGACAGGATTAGAAACGAACAAAATTACCAACCTTTAGTTTGGAGATCTGGTTGATTTGAAGAGCTTGAGAAAGCAATTGCTGGAGGCTGGTTATTGTTTTTGTTTCTGCTGGTCACTGAGACAGTCGAAGTTTTATTCCTTGTGGAGTATTCCTGATTTTGTTTTGATAATGTGGGGAGTTGTTCATTTGTAGATGCTAGAGGTTGTTGTTTGGAGAATTTACTAGTTTCATTTCTAATAGAAGTTGGTTGATTTTGTGCAAAAGTTGGTGTTTTAGATTGGTCTAGGTTTTGTGGCGAGATTGGAGTTTGTGGTAATAATGATTGTATTGGTGAAGATTGGTTTGATTTTGTTTGGATTTGGATCTGAGTTGGCGTGGTAGTATGTGTTACTTGGTTTGCTGTACTTTGGTCGTTGATGGATTCTGCTCCTGGTGATGTTGGAGTCTGTGTCAAAGGATGATTTAAAACACCTGTTGTATCTTGAAGTTGTGTTTGATTTTCTATTAATGCAGCTTGTTGGTTTTGTTGTGAAGCCAGTGGTTTACTTTTGTTTGGCAGAAGTGCTTTTTGTGAGGTCTCCTGATTGGTCAATCTAGAAGATGTTCTGTTTTGTTTTAGTTGAGGAAGTTTTTGTTTTATTAATGAATTGCCTTTTGGTAGAACAGTATTTGGATCTGTCGGTGTTTTCATAAAGTTTGACAATGGTGTGTTCTGTTCTGCAAAAGTTTTGACATTCTGAGATTGTGATTTGGTTTTTGAATTTTGAGCACCTTGAAAATAATTCTGATCAGAGCTTTGTGCTAGATTGTTTGAAGCAGGTTTGGAGTTGTTAGTTTCAAAGTTGTTGTTAACTCTAACTGGTTGAATCTGACCATTTATATTTGAATTTTGTTCACCAAAGCCATTTTTCAAGTTTGCTCCTGGTTTTTGAGGTTGTTCATTTGCATTATTAGCCTCGCTTTTGTTCAAAATTGGATTATTTTGTTCCGGTGGTTGATTCTGATTCTGCACTGATCCATTATTTCTTGCTTTGGAATTAACAGCTTCCCCAGATAGTGACGGTAAAGCTTTATCCTGACCGAATGAGTTACCATTTGAGCTTGGTCGGTTAGTACTGAGAGGGTTAGGATTTTGAATTGTTGGAAACGTAATGTTAATTATGGCAATTGGTATTTCTGAGGGTAAGACATCTTCAAGTCTTGTGTTGCTGGGCGACGGAGGTGGTGTAGGTGGTGGAGATGGTGGTGTAGGCAGTGAAGTTCTTGGTGATTTTGTAGTCTGGCACAGTGATCCTGAAAAGCAAGTATTTTTCATGATCAATCAGTTGTTGGCAGTCTCGTGCTTCTTCCTACGCTAGAGTCTCCATAACTCGAACACGCATGGGATGTAAAATTTGTTTGAGTTAAGGAAATTTCGAGTCATTGAGTAAGGTTTGTAGCCCATTGTTAACTGAACTGATGGGACGAGGAAACTTGTTCGAGTTAAGGAGTAATAGAAGTTTTAGTTAAAGAAATCCCACTGTAGTTTTAAAGATCCTACGTCGGAATTCAGCTAACATAAAACATCAAGTTCCTTTCTGTTACATAGAAATGCCTTAACGGTGATCAAGTTATATACAAACTCGAGGAAGATATGTTAAATATAAGTGTTTTCAGGTTTATCAAATATGAGACAAGGATTAGAGCTGCGATTCTTCGTCACAGAATGTCGTGTAATTTATTATTCAACCAATATCATTTTAATAATTTCGAGGGGAAAACAGATATTATGGTCTAACTTTCTCCAATGTATAGTCTTTAGAGAGTTAAACCCTCGTGCTCTGTTTTAACCATTCAATGATGCCACGGAAAAGAAAAACTCTCTCAAAGCTAAAGTGTTTATCAAAGATCAGACAAAGTGTAGACTAGCAATCTGTCTTGCAGCTCCGGAGGAAGTTTTTCCCTGTGGGGATCAAAATTTCTATCAAAATCCCAATGAGGATAGAAATTCTATTGTTACCAGCTCAAAATCCCAAATGGTAATGGATTTGAAATGCAATTGTTCCCAATAAATTTCAGGTGGGGATGAAATCAAAAAATAATATCCCACTGGGGCTGAGATTGTAGTTGTAGTGGGGCTGAGTTTTTTTTTTTAGACTTAATCATTTCAACAACAACAAACTCATCAAAAGATTGTTTTGACGCATCAATTTTAATGATTAGACTGCAGTGCCTTTCTGACGTCATGACAAAGAATAATTCTCTCAAAATACATTGCTCTCTCAATTGAACTTTTCCCCACAATGCACACAAAACCATCCCATTTCGAACGAAAAATTGAGTAAATCACCATGGTAGAAAAATGTATTTCACACCTTGGAACGTGGCAAGAAGTTAACCCGGATGGGAGAATCATTCACTTTGCAAGGTGTGAAATATTCGCCACCTAAGTGATTTTACTCAATTTTTCGTGTGGTAGGGATAAAAATTTCTATCGAAATGGGATGGCTTTGGAGTATGAAATTCTTCCATTTAAATTTCAAATGTAGAATTTAAAATCAATCAGTGGAGCAAATTACACATAAAAACTATATAAGAGCATAAGGCTTTGACGGCCAAAATATTAGGAGCAAGATTTAAGACAATTTTAAGGCTTTGAGGGTCCTTAAACACCTAATTTCTTAGAAAAATGGACGAAAATTCTCACAGAATGTTGAAAATGAGAATGTTAAGAACATTTCAAGGTTTAAAACTCAAAAAGGTAAGAACATCTTGAAAACTTCAAAAATGTTGGATGTTCTTATAAAAGAAAAATTGTGTATAGGATATCTTTCCCAGGAATAAAATTTTGGGCGGGCGGGGTGGGGGCGGGGGTTCAACTGGGTCTACACAGCGGCGGGTCTCAAAATTAAAGTTTCATTCATACCTAACAGAAAACATAAAGTAATGATTAAAAAATAATTCAATTGATATTCTCCATGCATCATCATTCATAGAACTCAGTTATTCAAACTTCTCATAAAAGAATAAATGTTTTTGTAAACATTGCAAACATAGTGTTTATAAATCATTGAAACGAAGCTTCAAGTAAAAACCAGACGACCATCTTTATTTCTAAACTTCAAACACTGTTTTTTCCAGAAAAAATCTTGGTTTCAATCGTTTGATTTTTTTCTTCTTCTTCCTTTTTGATTTGTAAACAGATTTTTTACGCTTGATTGCACATCAAAGTTAAGGTTTTCTGATTTTAAACACAATTGGAAGCCGCATTTTAGCCATAGCGAGTACTTATTATTTTTTTAGGTGCATGTTAAAAGAATTAAAACTCTGAAAGCACTTGAAAATTAACCATCTGGGGAATCAGCCCTGCCTCACAGCCCCGGTGGGATGAAAGTATCTATCGAATTTCCAATTGGGATAGAAATTCTATTGTTTACATCTTAAAAATTGCAGTGGCAATATTATTGGAGTGTAATTTTTTTCCATTTAACTTTTAAGTCTGGATGAGAAAAGTGTGAAATTATAGGGATTTTTTCACCGGAGAAAAAATTTGGGAAAAATTTTCATTCTGGGGGGGATCACGATCTGATCTCAGGTTAGGTAGCGAGAGAAATCTAGGATAATTTTACTTTGTATGTTTGAAAAACATATCTCTCGAGAATCTACAATTTTGAATAAACTACAAATCTACATTGCAAGATGAAAAATTGCTTTAATTCTCATAAAATAGAAATTAAATACATAGTAAGTTCGTCAGTGCAAAAAATCGCATAGCAAAAAATAATTCGACCGTTTTCGATAAGTCATCATTTTTTGCTAGCTAACAAATATTGTCGGTCATAGTGAAGCAAGAGCTGTAAATAAATTACAAGTGAGATAAAAAGATGATAAAAAAAGTAGCCAAAGTTCTAACGGAAACTCCTTCACATAGATATGTGCTTTGTCATTCTTCGTCGTTCTTCAAAACACCATTTTGACGGTTGTCATGACAACAAAGAAGGAAGCCATCATGGTATCCATTTGTTGCGAGGTCGCGCTGTTGATGTAGTCATCAATGTTGTTGCAGAAATCTTCGTTGCAGCAGGACACCTAAAATATTTTAGATTGATGAATATTGAGGTCACTTTGCTACACTTTTTCTCTACGTTCACGCAATTTCTTTGTTCGTCGACTTTTAGGAAAAGCGGGATTTTTTTTTTCGAAATTAGGTAAAAATTGCCTAGATCGACAGAAATTTTCGCTAAACGGAAAAATTAACGCATTTGTTTTTAAAAAATTGCGAGACTATAACATACTGACACAATTAAAAACACAAGTTTCACGTTTACGCAAATGTTTTCAATTCATGGATTCACAAAATCTTTTTTTATTATTTACACGCATTTACCTGCAACGATAAAAAATCCATTTACGCATTCACGAGGATCCTTCAAAATAACGTTTGGTACTAGCTAAATTTCTGTTTCCATTATACTGTGGTAGAAATCAAACTAAAATCAAGGTCAATATACCTTGCAAGAAGCCATCACCACAGTAGAGTTAGAAGCAGCATTTTGTTGACACATCTGTTCACATTCAGATTTCTGTACACAGCCAGTATGGTAAACCATCTCTGTTTTGTTGACAGGACTAAGTAAGAGAAAAGATGAAGGGATATTATCGAACCCATTTTCGTAAAATACGCTTACCTTAAGGGAAGAAATTTTCGCGAGAAGAAATTTTCGCGGAATTTAATTTCGCGAATCAGAGTTTCAAAATGGCAAATTTCGCGGAATTTAATTTCGCGAATGAGCCGATTTCAAAAGTTTCACGGAATTTAATTTCGCGATTAAGAAGAAGTTATCAACTTAAATTAACTTTTAACCATTACGGAGTTATTTATATTTGTTTATATTTGATAAGAAATACACGTTATAATGCTTAAAAATCAATTGTGTCCATATTTTTTGGTATTACCTGGTCAAAAACAACAAAATAAAAGAACAAGAAAAAAAATCGAATTTCGCGGAATTTAATTTCGCGATTTAACAATTTTGGTGTGTTTCGCGGAATTTATTTTCGCGATTTACACCCAAATTCGCAAAATTAAATTCCGCGAAAATTTCTTCCGCATAGCATTCTTAAACGATATAAAGAACAACTTTCTTCCTCCCCAAGGCCGCGTAAGTACAAATTTTCACAAAATATTTTGTTTATTCTGCTTTTTCAGAATTAAAGGTGCTCCTCCATTCCCAGGGGGGCACTGACCATGACGGCCGACGGGGACGTGCCATCCATTGAAAAATGAACCCAGTTAGATATGAATATTTGGTAAATTTGGGACCCTGTCAGGAAAATTTTCCCATTTTCACCCTGAAAAGTGGCCAAAAATCACTCAAAGTAGACGAAAAGTTGAAAAATTTTCCACCTTGATAGTAAAAAGATTTTCATACATTTTGATTTTCGGTCTAAAAAGATATTTCGCTCAAATGTACTCCGTACATATTTTGTTTAACCCCTGTCTCACAGCCCCGGTGTAAAGTTTTTCTTTCAGTGGGGATAACAATTTCAATTGAAATCTCAGGAAATCTCAATGTAAAAACTTTATAGTTTGGAGTGGTATTTTTCCCTTGATTTTCAAGGAGACGAAATCTAAATCAACTTTCCAGTGGGGCTGAAGTCGTAGTGGAATTTTTTCACCGGGGCATAATTCCGACCAAATTTTCAAGTTGGGCGAATGTCCCAGCGGGTCTGTGACAACGTGTTTAAGTTACATTCCGCCTTCCTGACTGGGTAAAACACCTGTACTCTTGGGTAAAGCTTTTCCACTGTGCTTTTTACTTACACATAAGATTTGATGAAGCATGATGAATTATTTTGACAAACTTCGTTATGATGTCTGCATTGGGAGACTTCTGAGTGACATTGAAAACATCGATCACTTCCAAGTACAAAACCTTAATGAAGAAAAACAAGAGCATTTTTTACAGCTGACTATTTCATCTTTTCAATTTTATTCGTCCGGTTGTTTTTTTTAGCTTTGCCCCTATAAAAGCTGGTATTTAATTTAGTTTAGACAAGATAAGAGTAGTTCCATAACTATGGATTGGTAGATCAGAAAGACTCAAACCTGTTTTGACCTATAAATCAAATACCAGTGTTTACCTTGATATAGGGGGCAGTTGATCTGAAAACTGGACGGACGAAGTTTAGGGTCTCAAAGTTGGTCCCTTACAATGCAATGAAAACTTAGCAAAAATTGAAAAAAAATCCAAAAATCTAGCTCTTGAAGTGAATTTTCCTGTTCTTTTTTGGTCAGTTTCCCCAAAACTTTGCCCAAAAATTTTGCTTTCCTTTTTTTTTTTACACTTTTACAGTGCTTTTTCCTCTCCTTTAAACCCTTAGACCATGTTCAGACGTTACGGTTCCGTTCCGTTCCGCTCCAAAACGGTTCTGAAACAAGTGTGAACGTCAAAATTTGAAACGTCAAAAAAGAAGACGTTACAAGGCAAAACAGATCGAAACGGTTTCACTCAACTTTTTTCATCGGAACGGAACTGCTCCGTTTCCTTGATCCAAAACGTTCCGAAACCAAATATGAACGCACTCGATCCGTAACGAAAATCATACTGGAGCAAAACGGAACAGTAAAGTGTGAAAATGATCTTATATTGCACTTTGAGAAACTTTAAAAACGTAGCCTTCAGAGTAGCATCTATGATAGATTGCTTGAATTGAGTGCAACTCCCTCTACCAGGAAAAAGATCCAGGGTGGAAAATATATACCTTATCGGCCCTTCTTACGCCGGCCTTTATTAGCGTTATTTCTAGGCTCTTGTCGTATGAAGGGCCGGCGTTAAAAGGGCTGGTGTAAAAAGGGCTAACATTTTGCAAATTTTACTTAAAAGTGGCGTTAATTTTTGACCATTTTTCTTTATTTAAAGGACTTTGGGTATATAATTCAAAGATAAAAGATTATCCATTGTTTTACTTCATATCTAAAACTTCGCAAAAATCAGTGATTTTCAATGGAATTTTCAACAGTTTACTACTGAAAAATGATAGTTTAATGTAAATTGAAGCATAAATAGCCATTCTGACAAATTTTGGTGTTATTTACGGCCCTAATTGGCGTAAGCCCAAAATCAGGCTGTGGCGTAATAAGGGCCGGCGTAAAAAGGGCCGGCGTTAAATTAAAGCCGGTGTAAAAAGGGCCGATAAGGTAGGACTTACCTAACTCCAAAATCAAAAGCAAGGTGATAAAACCTGCGATGAAAAAAAGTCTTTTCATTTTTGACTGTAACGATCCTACGTGCTGAAGATTTGTAAGTAATATTTGACCTTCAAAAGTCAGTCAGTGAATGAAAAAGAAGAAAGTTCGAAAAAACATTGATTATACATACGTGAGATAAAAAGGAAATTAATTATGCAGAATATTCAAATAAAGAATAAATTAATGAATTTGTTCATTCATAAAGTCAAATATTTAGGGGAGGTTTGCAGACTATTGCTAAGGGTTGGTCCGTAAACAAGGAAATTGAGACTGGTTGCTAGGGTGATTATTCTAAAATTTGCTTCCTCTAACTCTATGGGGTGTTGATAAACGTTTTGATTTTGCTTCTATAAGAATCTTAAATCATTAATACATAGGGCATGTCTCCAAATTTCATAAATGTTTGAGTGATAAAATAACAAGGTCAAGATCAACCTCATTCTCTGTATATATTATCAACTTTTTTATCCTTGCTGATAGCGCTAGATGATACCTTGATTCTTTGGTGTCAATCAGTACCGTAAATAAAGGATACACGGGGATGAGGTTGGGTCAAGATACATTTTGCTATTCATGATATGCACCATTGCAATGTCTTCCATTCCACCCAATAGCTGATTGGTTGAAAGTGACGTATTGCCTGATTTTACGTCACTTCCAACCAATGAGCTATTGGTTCCGTGACGTAATGTCAGAAGACATTGCAGTGGTGCATATCATGAATAGAAAAAATCTTTCAGAATTTCAAATGTCAGAAAGCGAAAAGAACAATTCGCTAAGAATCCAAAAGTATCCAAGCTGGCACAAAACGTTGTTTCAACGTTAATCTAACGTTCACAACGTCCATTCAACGTTAAATTAACGTTGAAACAACGTTGTGTGCCAGCTGGGATGGGAATTTATTTCTTCATAAATCAAAACATTGAAACTTCGAATTGGAAATGACACACAATGTCAAAATTGAGTACACGACCCAGGTGGCACACAAGGTTGTTTCAACGTTCGTCTAATGTTCACAACGTCCATTTAACGTTAGATTAACGTTGAAATAACGTTGTGTGCCAGCTGGGATGGGAATTTATTTCTTCATAAATCAAAACATTGAAACTTCGAATTGGAAATGACACACAATGTCAATGTCAAAATTGAGTACACGACCCAGGTGGCACACAAGGTTGTTTCAACGTTCGTCTAATGTTCACAACGTCCATTTAACGTTAGATGAACGTGGAAACAACGTTGTGCGCCAGCTTGGAATGATGACGAGGATTCAAATCATTTCCATTATTCGTCAAAGGCATGATTTTTACGACTACTTAGCGGTTTCATTTTGCTGGATTCTTAAAATATCTAGAAATAAAAATAGTTTGCCAGCCAGCTTCATTACAAAGATCGTGACAATTACTGACGTAAAATGAACATTGGAATGACGTCCAATAGAGGCTGTTCCATTTACTATCCAATTCATGAAACCCCTGGAAAAAACGGATTCTATTAAAAAGTTCTTCTTAGTAGCGTAAAAATAGAGAGTGGACAAACTAAAATCAATCTTTCACCTTTTTGGAAATTTCACAACGACTTATAACCCCAGGAAAATAAATTAGATCCTTGAAAATTTCAGAAAATCTTGTCTTGGAATGGGATAAAGCTTATCATTTCCTCCAGGACAAAGAAAATATCGGTGGACGAAGGCAATTCATATCAAATTTTCTGGAAAAATGCAAAAAGCTCCCTTAGACCCCATGGAATTTTTCTTTGGGGACAACTTGGAAAGGTTCGTTCATTCCACCCCCATGTATGGATAAAAAATGGAATGACGTCCAATGACGGCTGGCGAACCTTCGAATTACGTCAAAACAACGTCAAAACAACATCAATCTTACAAAGATATAATGTTAGATGAACGCTGAGTTTGGAATCACCTTTGGGGGGAGGGTTCAAAGAACAAACTAAATTTTTTAAGCATCAAATCATTCGAATTAAAAACACGAAATTGCATAAATATTTAAAGCTTTGCGATTGAATTTTACCGAATTTTCGTAAGTTTCAGAGCTCAATTTTGCTTTTTTTCCAGCCTAAAACCTTATTAGACTTTGCTTATTTTTAGGCGCCTTTTAAAAAACACATTAAGCTTAATAACATCTATATTTCGTGAAATAAGGCTCACGAAAGGACTTGAAGGTCAAGGACATAGAGTCTCCTCGGTCCACTTGTTGACTTGAACGTTACGCCGAAATCTAAAAAATGTCACCACTAACCTCGCAGCTTCAAAGCCTAAAGGGGAAACTAATTAAATATCTTCTTGTTTACGCGTAATATTTCTGAGTCTTAAAAAAATATCATAAATCTATACAACAAAACTTTGGTTAAAAATTTATAAAGGATTAAAAATTTCTTATAAAAAATGAATATACAGTGTCTTTGAATGTATCAAAAATACAAAAATTATGTTCAGAAATAATAAAACTTCTTAAAATGAAGCGATTAAAATCGACAATCGATCCTATATTATAATATGGCCGTATGACACCCCTCCCCGTCCCACTCGAAAATATTTGGCCATTATTTTGTCCCCTCTGGGAAAAAACTCTACAATTTCAGCCACACTGGGAAATTGACTTTAATCTCATTAGTTTCGTCCCCATTTAAAGCTCAATGGAAAAATTCTCGCTAGATTTTTTGAGCTGGAGACAGTAGAATCTTTAACCCATTGGGTTTTCGATAGAAATTTTACATCCTAGTTGTAGGAAAAGTTTTCACCAGGGCTGTGAGACAGGGATGTAATATGTTGGTTTTTATACCAATACTCCATACTAACATTCGGAATTAATACACCCTCCTAAAATTCGATTCAAAATCTATAAACATTGAAAAAGGTCCATGGGATTTTGTGAATAATATATCTTAATGACTGTTTTTAGTAAACCCTATGAACTGAAGCATGTCTTCGGACATCAACTTTCCGGTAAAAAGCTTTCCCGCATACACCACAAGAATACGGACGGATTCCGGTATGACGTCTTTGATGAGTCAGCATATTCGAAGATTGTGAAAAGCGTTTACCACAAACGTTACACTGGTACGGTTTTGATCCAGAATGTGTGACCATGTGTTTACCGAGGTCAGACTTACGAAGAAAACTCATATTGCATTGGTTGCATTTGTATGATTTGGAGTTCTTATGGATTAATCGGTGATTCGATAAACTACTCGATCTTTGGAACCATTTAAGACAATATTCACATTGGTGCTTTTTTATCTCTTCTGAGGAGGTCACGTGCCAAGGTGGTAGATAGCTCAATCCTGAAGGGGGTAGGATACCTCCATATCTTTTCGTTGATGGTAATGCTTCAACGTGATGGTCACTGCTTTTTTGTTGATGTTGCCCGGAAGGGGATGGTATCATTTCTTCCTCGTGGTGGTAGCTCGAAGCAGGCGAGAGGGAACCTGCTACCATATGGTTGTAGCTATGTGCGGATAGGGTGGATCTTGGTAAATCTCTGTGATAGTTAGATTCAGCTGAGATCGGGCCTAATCCATCCTGACTGGAGCTAGACCGAGAGAAGAACGGGCTTGATCCCTCATGATGGCAGCTAGATGCAGGTGAGAGAGAATCGATGTCCCCATGGTCTTTATCACAGCACGATGATACCAACATTGTTGGAGGGGACATTCCTGAATGGAAGGGTGTCAGGATTTGAATCTCAAAAGGTGACGATGTTGAGGTTATACCGCTATCTGATCCTGAGAAGGGAAAAGAGAAAGTTGATTTTAGAATGGATTATGTAAATGCTACAAAGATGCAATATATATTACAATCAAATGTGGTTTGTCTATGTAATTTCATGTGGAAAAATCAATTAAAGCTTCCGTATTTAGAAACAATCTTTGTAAGACAGTTACATTTCCGTTACCGGTAAATATTTTCCCTATATTAAACACATGGAAATATTGTTGCCTGGGCATTTAAATGGTTGTTTTTTCGATTTACGTCAGGAATCACTTCTACAGATTCGAACGCGTATATTTCCATAATGGTAGAAATACAATATGTGTACTATGTAAGAGTTTACATTTCCGTGATCGGTAAAGATTTTCTAGTAGAAAGATGTTTGCCTATATTGTTATTAATTTCAAAACAAATAGTTTTGGTATTTGTTGTGCTAAATCCTCATCCTCATCCTAAGCCGAGAGTTTTATAAATTGAGGCGGCTAAAAGAGTGTCTTTTGAAACTTTTAATTTTCAAAAAGAGTTCTTTAGTTTGTTTAATTCATGTGTGCAGGGTGTGCCGAAAAAAAATATCGAGTCTTAACACTTCTATAGAAAGAAAGTTTTTGTGTGTGTTTCACTATGAAATTTGCAATGTTTATCAAAGTTTCTCTCTGTGTCATATTAATTGTCATGAGACATCTTTTATGAATAAGTTTTACAAAAAACAATTCTCAATAACTTTAACGTTCTGAAAATTGTAAAGAGAGTTAATTATTTTTAATCAAAACGATTGTTGTAAAAACAATAATTGTGTTGGTATATATTTTCTTACATTTTGTTAAACACACGCGATAACCTTCTACTCAGAATCGTGTTCGAGCTCGATACTTTTTTTCGGGACACCCTGTATTATATTACAGTTAATTAATTGAAACGTATTCGAGTTTTCCCAATTCATGATATGCACCACTACAATGTCTTCTGACATTACGTCACTTTCAACCAATCAGCTATTGGGTGGAACGGAAGACATTGCAATGGTGCATATCATGAATAGGGTATCGCCAAATGCTAAAGACGAGACTGCTATGTAGGATTTGGAACCTATTATTTTCTACATTGGTTGCGCGGCCCGCGTGGTTCTCATCCAGATACCAGATTGAAAGTTACATATTCCGGTAGAAGATTAAAAAATCTAAGGCCAGAAATCAATGAAAGTGCTAGGTTCAATCCGCCATCCGAAATAAAACGCAAATTCCAAGGCTTTCACTTTTTTTTTTGAGGGAGGTAAGAAGATTCTTCTATAGCCTTCGGCTTTGAGCTGAATGACTTTTCCCAAACATACTTTTTCAAGTTTTTTGTTTGTCTCGTCACCATAGAAACAGTCTGTAAACAAAAAGTTGAGACCAGTTTAGCTTCGAAACTATCTTTACGAGGTAGGGCGGAGCATACAAAGGCTATCATTAGTCGAAGCAAAGTTGTGTAACGATTGACTCTTTTCCATATAAGAATATAAGTCTTCAGTGCAAGCCAACGGTTTTATGGATTTCAAAAACTCTAAAACATGCGATTCCTCATGAAATTACACCAAAAATACCGAAGACAAGAACATTTAATGAAAATTTTTAGAAAATGAAATCCAAAAGTGGTTATAACATCTCTCTCATAAAAGAGTAACAAATTACTCTTTTTGATTGACCATGCGGCGTCTTCGTGGTTTCGAACGCCCCGCCCTGGTCGTGTCTGGCACGGAATGCAAGAGGATGCTTTAATTGCTTTTTGTTTTTTTTATAAGAAAATCAAAACTTTTAACGCATTTATTTGCTCTACTTTTTGGATTTTGATATATGTTGTTTAAATCTCTTCGTCCAGTATTATGTTTGTGTTTTCTTATATTCATGTGACACAGAGCCGTTGGGACCCTAACTCTACTGGAATATTTGGTTTAAATTTAGTCTCCCTGGTGGGAAAATCCCTACAAATTCATCCTGGTGGAAAATTGACTTTTTGTTATCATTCACACTTAAAATTCAATGGAAACAAATGCACTCCGAAACCAAGTTGAAAAAAAGTATACTGCATGACGTTCAGTGAGGATAGATAGGTGGATCACAATTTTAACGACTTTATTTATCAATTTAAAATAATTAAAATGGCCTCAGAACTAGATGAAAACAGATCAGTCACTATGGCTTAACTCAAACTAGTTTGTTTTCCCATTGAAAAATTGATCTCGTTGGTCGAAAAGTGTATCACATGACTCTCGGTTGCGAAGGATTGGATAGGCATACCATTAGAAATTAACCATGAATTACCATTTTAACGAGTTTTCTATTCTTATTTGAAAACAATTCTAATGATAATTGAATGCTAATTTCGAAGAAACTTGTAAACAAAAAAGTCGTTAACGTAATTGGCTTCATGCCTTTTGACGTCAATTCCAACGTAAACGAGAGAGCGAAACGAAAATGAAAAGTCTTTGAAAGCAAGCCAAAGCGTGTTGTTTATTCCAAGTTTGACAATAAAACAATTAAAACTGTTCAATGGGTTGGCATGGGTTTTTTAATTTCTTTTTGTGGAATTCTTGTAATTTTTGATTTGTCATTATATTGTTTATAGGTTTATCGATTGAAGGAATCTAAAATCCACACTAGCATGTTTTTTATAAGGACAAACTATATGACTATGAGAAAATAAGGCTACGGTAGCCAAAATGTTGAGAACAAGTTTAAGGCTTTAAGGACTCTAAAACACCCGATTTCTTAGTAAAGTACACAAAACTATTTCAAGAACAGTTTTGACCTAAAACTCAAAGGGTAAGAACATCCATGATCCGAAGGCTTAAAAGATTTTGAACATTTATATAAAAAAAACCCGTAGTTCTCCTAGTTGCTGTAACCCCTTAAAACTAGCTCTCAGTCCCCGTGAAGGAAACTTAAACTACCCCCTATAAAGTTGGATTCCTGTGTAATTCGAAAAAATAAAACTTTACGTTCGAATTTTAATAAACGAGTAAGTACATTATATTTTTCTAGGTCATTGCAGTAATCAACTTTTTATGAAATAATGGAAAAGAATTCTTGAAGTCAATTGGATAATGAAAAAAAAATTCTAAAAGGGTAATCTAAACAGATTTGTGCATTTTCCCCTTGTAAATTGAATAGAAAATGACATGTAGCAGATGCACGAGTTCAAAGAAATAGGCTAATGGTAAACTAAAGACACACTCATGCGAAGAAAATATGTTTCAAATTACCTGTATGTGAACCTCCTTTTCCATTAAATGTCGCGCGGTCACTTTCATCTTCCATTTCATACTTCAAACAGCATCCCTCCATCAGCGTCTCATCCTGCCAAGGGAAATACCCAGTAACCATTTTCTCCTCGATTCGCTTAATCAAAAAAGAACGCGGCATTGTTCTTAAATTCTTTGAAATTTGAGCCTGAAATTGGTCTAGTGTTCTTGTATATTGGTCTTTTGTGCTTCAAAAGAAGCTCTCCCTTCTACATCTAGTCCTTCCAGTTATCAATGACCCTTTCCAAAGCTGTGACAAACAATCGAATTAATTTTCAGCTTCCAGAGAATGTTTGACTCTATTATTCCATAACACAGATTCTAGTTTTCGGTCCTTTCAGTTCGGTTTTCTCACAATTTCATTAATGACTGGCTTTCAAAAGCTGTGACAAACTATCATACATCAATTTCCTCCGCTTACGGTAAATTTCAACAAAGCGTGTTCTTCAGTTCAGTCTCATTCGACAGTCTTTTAGAATTTTGATCAAGATATATAACAAACTTTGTAGTATCTGGTAACTAATACACTTTGTATTGATCAAGGTCTAATAACGAACTAAATATCTGGGAAAATAAATTCCCTGCTTATATAAGGGCACTTGCTAATTCTTCTTTCTCTCCCAGTGATGCAGTGATTAGGTAATTAACACGATGGTATGTCATAAAACTTAATTAAGCTTTTGTTCTTAATTCTGTAAGAATCGCATCTTTTATTAGCACTCATAATTATTTTCTACTTTGGAAGAAATTTATTCATTTAAGACGACTAATTACACCCCTGTCTCGCAACCCCGGTGGAAGTTTTTACCTCAGGCGAATATAATAAAAAATGTAGTGTTTCCGGAATGCGGGTGAAGGAAAAAAGCTCTCATGCGGCCGGCTGGAAAAAATGTTTTGATAACTTAAGATCATTGAAATAGAACTTTAAAAATAACTTTTATGTACAAACAGTATGAAGTAAGCCCTGAATACTAATGTATCACCGACTAACTAAAAGTCTGCAGCCGGGGCAGAAAGAAATTCATCCGGCCATTTTCCGGAAACACATATTTCTATTTTCGCCTCAGTGGTGATAAAAGTTTCTATTGAAATAGGGATAGATCCCAGCCAAAAATTGCAATTTTTGTGCAATTATTTTGATTGAATTTCAAGAGGAGAGAGAATTAAAGTTGATTTTCCAGCCGGGTGAAATTATAGGGCATATTTTCCACAGGGACAAAATTTTGGCCAAGTATTCCAGTTGGGCTGGGGTCCAAGCAGGTCTGTGATAAGGGGGTGTCCAACTGTAAGTTTTATTTAATATCTGGTTAAGACAAAATAGTCACTGGTTAAATGTGAATCTTCAGAATCCACACACCCCCTACTCACAGACACGGTAGGATTATTTCAGCAAACTTGATGGGGATTGATACTCCCATATTTTTTATGACTAGGGGTTCGCGTTCCATTGTTTTCAAGTCAAAAAACTAATATGTCGCAGTGAGGTTTCGTTTATTTAATTATTTTCGGCGGGGACAAAATTTGAAGTAAAATCATTTTCCATGTAAGCCTAAAAATGTTCTTATTTTCACACTTTGTGAGTATTTCTTTTGGCAATTTCTTACGAAATTGGGTGAAGCCTGTCTGTCTAGGCTTAAAATGTTCTTAACAGCTTGTTCTTAAATTTTTGACCGCCGAAGCGTTGTGTTCTCATAAAGTTTGTTCTTATTAAACACATGTATATCTCATGCGAATAATTGACTGTTGAGTATCATTTTTTAAAGAAATCAAAAATAAATGTTTTGGTTGCATAAGCGTCAACGTAATGATATTGATCAAGTTCCAAGATTTCTGCTGCTTTCTCGTAAACAGGTCTGACGCCAAAGGTTTTCAATTTTTGCATAAGAACAAAACTATAAGAACATGCTTCAATAGCCAAAAAATTAAGAATAGAGTTAAGAATATTCCAAGACTTTGAGGACAAAATACTTCAAAAATGGTGAAAATAAAAGAACATTGAGAACATCCGAAGCCTTCAAAATCTGATACAAGTTCTTATGAAAAATATGTATTGGAGATCAACAAATTATATTCAAAAATATCATCATGAATATCATATCCGTCTCATTATTCTAGGAAAAAGATCCTGGGGGAGGGGTACTAGTGTTGCGAGCTGACGGGGGTGTGCCGCCCGACTTTCGACCCTCGCACCCTTAGCGTGACTAAAGAGGAGGAAAAGTTTTGGGAATTTTACTATCCTTTTTGGGACTATTTTGACCAAATTTCGATCTTTCTGGGGCAAAAAGTTGAAATTTACCTATTTTTCCGACCCTTAGTGGGACTGGAATTCGATTTTCTGATTTTGTCAACCAATACAGTGACTGCCAGGATTCAAAAAAGGGCACCCTTAAGGGCCGCACATACCCATACCCTTCACTTGCCTAAGTACCCTCCCGGGAAAAAGATGTCCACTTCATGCTGACAAAATCCTCTGGGAATCAGAAGATTGCCATCTAAACATTAGACGATGACGATGTTATCGTCCGTCCGTTACAGTGGACGGACGATAACAGGCGGAAAAATGTTATACGCATAGAGTTTACAGCTGCTAAGGTGGTCGGTATACGGGAAAACTCTACCGGGCAAACTCTACTGGCTGTAAACTCTTTTCGGAAAAAATCCCTTTTGTGAATTTTCTTTAAACATTCGACGGCATCCTAATAAAAGCGATAGAAAAACCCTGATGGTGACGCTGATGACGGATCGTATCATTGGGCAACGAGCTCTGGCTGATCAGTTAAGATAAGAGACTTTCCATGTAACTTTTCCAGACCATTTAAAAAGAATGACAAAAAACTATAAAAAGCGACAAAAAGAACGACAAACCTTAATCCTAACCCCAACAAAGGACGACACATTTAGCCGTCTCAAACCCCAACCTTGTGAGTGACTACAATTCATACATATTTATTACTTTTTGTAATTTACGCTTTAACTACAAGTAGTTTTAAAGAACGCAAAATTACTTATCTCTATTTAGGTGAGCTGGAAACATTAGATGAACTAACTCTAAGGTGCAGGATGGTAAATCTTCGTTTGGGTAAGGTTGGTACTATTCTTAACTAAAGATTCTCATATGCTTTTAACAGATGAGATTAAGATTGTTTGTCGTTTATTAATAACAAGCAGACTGATATAATTAGCACAGTTATGTCATAAAAATGCCATCAAATCTATTTATAAGAAAATGTACTAATTAACGTAATGACATTCTCTATTTAATGTGTTTTGAGGTTGAAGTTGGATTTAACTTTTGATCAAAAAGGGTAACTTACACTCCCCCACAATCATTTCATTTTTTGGATAAAGATGACAGTACACCTAAACCTCGATCCCTGCCTATTATCAGCTTTTTGATGCTTACTGGTAGCGATAGATAATACCATTGGCATAATGGCATAGGCTGGTTTTCGAACGCGTAAGACTACGTAATTCAAAAACAAAACGTCAAACTTCATTTGTTCCTGGATTTGAAACCAATTGCATTATAATGTAACTTTGTAACGTCAGATTTTTTATGGCGTATTGTTTTGGGAAGTCCCCCCCTCTAAGAGTCGCATCAGCCAACACCATCCGAGTAACTCCAGAGTATTCTCTGACGTCTATCAGTAACGTATATAAAGCCTGGGATACACAGAGACGAGGTTGAGTACACCCGGCGTGTTTTGCGACCCTTTATGGTACTAATGGAGGTAAAAGCAGGTACCCTAATAATAATATTAATAATAACGAATAGACAGCTCAAGAATTGTTTCCACAAAGGGCCACTACGAACAGAACGAGAACAGTAGCAAAAAGGATCAGGAAAATTGGATGAATAATTGAAAAATTAAAGGAAAAAATTGTAGAGCTTGCGAAGGTTTTTGCTTCAAATCTGTTTCTGTTTTTCCGTACTGTCTTGTCTTTGTTTTATCAAAAGATAATGAATATGTCATAAACGTCTGCACTCCCTCATAAATTTTGCAGGGATCTCGCTTCGAAAAATTTTCCCCACCAAACATTTTCCGCGACGAAGTTTTCCCCGATAAGGTGCTTGAATTTATCACAAATTCAAATATTCGTAATTATCCTAGATTAGTCAGTTATTCTCCCGGGGAGCAGGGTACTAGGGTTGCGATCTGACGATGTGCCACCCGACTACCCTTTTAGCAGGACTACAAGGAGAAAAAATAGGAAAATATATTTTTACGACCCTATTGGGACTAAATTTTCCTATTTTTTCGACCTTTAGTTGGACTGAAATTTAATTTTTTGGTTTTTCCAAACATTACAGGGACTTTCAGGTCCCAAAAAAGACACCCTTAAGGGGCGTATGTGCCGCCCTTATTAAGGTCGTGGTCCACTTAGCTTTTTTTGGTTGCCGCACAACGCGCACGGCTCGAGCGCATTGTGCGCAGAGCGCTTTTATACTTCCATTGAAAACTAGAAAAAAGTTGCGCGTAAGAAAAAATCGAAACAAAAGCAATACACGGGTTTCGAATTAAATTTTTGCTTAGCTTTAGCTTTGATCCCATGTAAATTTGCACGAAAAATATCAAGTAAACAGAACGAAAATTGGCCGTGTATCAAGCAATTTTAGCTCATTTTTCCATTTTGACAGACTTTATGGGTCATTATGAAAACAAAAAACATTAAAATAAAAAGTCAATCGTTTAATCATATTTCTTTTATTGAATTTAAAATATAAGAACATCTTTTGAATGAACACCCGGCTTTCAAAAGAGAAGAAAGGAAATCTATCAACCTTTTATAAGGCATTTCCCCTTATCGCTCCTTTTATTTACTTGATTTTTTCTCTCGCGCCAGATTTAATTCGAAACCCGTGTATTGTACATGATGAAAATAAACACACAATCAGAATGTTTACCTTCTCTCTGATTGGCTACTTCAAAAAGAACAATAGAAGAGACGCACAGCTTTGCGCACAAAGTTTTTCAACTTTCAAAAAAGCTCACGCCGTTCATTGCGACAAGCCTTGAAGGCTTAATTTATTCAATTTATGCAATAATCGAGCCGTGCGCGTTGTGCGGCGACCAATAAAAGCTAAGTGGACCACGACCTTTAAAGGCGGCACATACCCGTACCCTTCACTCGCCTTAGTACCCCCCCCCCTACCTAGAATTCGACGCTTTCTCCACTGCGACTGGGGTTCGAATCCCCGCACGGATGACAAAGTTTTTTTCGACAGCCTTGAAATTCTCAGGAACCTAAAACTATTATAAGATTTGAGAGATTTAGTCTCGAGTTGGGCCTCGAACACACGATAAAAACTGTTAAAAGGTATAGTGGGGGTTTAGTGTATATCAAGAAAATATGAGAAAAATGTCAATGGATAATTTTTTTCACAAAACCTTAGTTAGATCCTTAAATTAACTAATCTCTGATAATTCAAAGACTAAAAGATCCTCTGTTTATTTCAATGTTAGAAAACTAAGTCTCTATAATGGGACTCGAACACACAAAGTCCAAGTTTTCGTCCCAATCTACTTTAGAGTCGGTATAATTAATGTTTATACACAAAAAAGACATCCTTATCTTTGTACATATTTTTAAAACGAAAAGTAATTTTTTTTAGCTTTATATAATATATAATATAATGGTATAATATACCAATAATGTTAATGGTGATAAAAGAGAAGTAAAAAAAAAATAAAAAGATTTTTTCAAAAAAAACTTATCAGGCACAGACGAGAATCGAACTCGCGATCTTCTGTTTACGAGACAGACGCTTTACCTCTAAGCTACTGCGCCCTGCTAGAAATCAAAAACATTTGAATATTAAAAACCACAAACTGTAGTATTTTCGTATTGACCAATCAAAATCAGATATCGTAATCCAATCCAATTGCGCAAATCTGATTCAATTGTTATGGGTCTGATTTTTCTGTAGCTTTTGTTTCTGATTTATGATTCTCTCTTATAATTGAATCGGAAAGACTACACGTTTTTTATAGGAACATTCAAAATTTTTGAAGCCTTTGGATGTTCTTAACTTTTTGATATTCTTATATTTTATTTTTTTTGAGTATTTTTGTCCATTTTCCTAAGAAATTGGGTTTTTTAGAGTCTGCAAAGCCTTAAAATGTTCTTAACATTTTGGCCATATGTTCTTATAAAAAAATGTGTAATCAACAGCCACATACACGTTTTTTTCTAAGAATAAACTATATTTAAAGCCTTTTTCAGGGCCTTTACATACGGGGTAGCCCGGGGTCCACTTAAAGCTTTTTTATAAACTGGATGGCGCGATTAAGTGGCCCGGTAGTATATGGTAATATGCTTTTGCTTAGGCGGACTGTAAAACAGTCCGCCAGATTTTAGTTGTTTTTGGAAGGTAAAAACAGTATGAAGCAACGTTTTTATTTGAGAATAAGGGATTGCAAATCTGTTATTGATTTTTACTTCTCATTTTTGATTATATCTTTCAACTCCAAGTAGTTTTTTTGTTATTTGAATTTTAAACATTCTTTTTCAAAATGGCGACCTCGCCAAATGCTCCTAGTCTACTTCACTGGACTCAGCGTCATCAAGAATTATCAAAAAGCAAAGTTCAGCCAGAAGTAGACTCTAGTCTACATACGGGGGTACTCCCGGGCCGGGGTGGGTACTAGGGGTTGTAAGCTGACAGGGGGCGCCGCCCGACTTTCACCCTTGGACCCTTACCGGGACTAAAAAGGAGAAGACAAAGGAAAATATTGACAAATTTTGACCTAATTTCGATCTTTCCGGGGGTAAAAATGTAAAATTTTCCGATTTCTCTGACCCTTAGTGAGACTGAAATTTGATTTTCTGATTTTTCCGGCTGGAAAAATATGATCTGTTCTTATGAAAAAATAGTTTGATATCCAAAAAATAAGGTGTCTAAGAATTTCCTATCTGTTCTGAGGGAATTTCAAAAAAGTCAAAAAGTCTTTGAGACCTGTTCTTTTTCTTCTGAATGTGGTTGCCTGGAGTGGCAGCTGAAAATTCTCCATCTGTGTAAAACATCTGGAAATTGTCAATCTGTTCGCACAGCTTTTTAAACTGTAAGCTGGAAATTAAGTTTCTGTTCTCAAAAGTCCTTCAGTAGAGCTGGAATTTAGCGATCTGTTCTTATAAGATTTTGTCAGCCCTGGTAGATAAGAACAGTTAATCCCATAAAATCAGTCGTCTGGTAACTTCGTACCTGTTCCGAAAGTTTTTTTACCTCCTAGCTGGAAAAATATAACTGTTCTGAAGTAAAAAATTTTCCTCTGGAAAACGAGGAACTATTCTTATTTTCGGGGAAATCCTATCAGTGGCGGCCTGGCAGGGGGTGCATGGTGTGCAGTGCACCACCCAGAAAGATTTGAGAAGGGCGCCAAAAGAGCTTTTCAAGGGGGCGCCAAAATTTTGTTGATGTTTAATTGGGTGACTTGGCGCCCTTTGACAAGTTTATAACGCCTTCTATAAGTGCAATGTTGATGCAATCGTTTTATTTTACGCCCTTGCATGGGGGGGCGTACGGGGTTTCTGATTTCCGAAATTCCGAGCATTTTTGACCTGATTTCCGATATTCCGCAAAAATATTTCACTAATTCCGATACCGAATTTTTTCTGTAGATAATTTTCAGTTAAAGAAAAACTTGAATAAAAAAAGGAAGAAACTGTGGGAAAAGAATATTTTTGCCACATACAGTACAACTATTACACCCCGCGGACACCGCACGCTGCAGAGAGGTGGTACGACACAGAGACCAGAGGACATAAACTTCAGTTTAACCCCCTACCTTAAAAAAGGAAGTTTGTAAAAGATAATGCGAGCGAAGCGAGCGCGAAAAATTTTCCTTGACTTTTGCTTTAAAATCTACCCTTTCTCCCTAAAAAAAGTGTTGAGAAGAGTAGTTTTCCCTGACTTAGAATGGAAAGAGAATATTCTTTCCTGACCAAAAACGTCAAATTTTTCGTGTTGTACTGTAGTAAAATAATTATTTCAAAAATAACCCGGCCAGCTTTACAATAGTCAAAGTGTGTTGACTTTAAAAAAAATAAAAAATAGAGACCGCTGGGAACCCTGTTATAGAACTGGATTTTCATCGTTCCGAATGATAGGTGATGATTTGACTCTCAGTAAAATATTAACGCCTTATTATAAAAATGTTGACCTTCTCACAAAGCCCTCGAGGCATCGTGCCATTAATCGTACCAGCTTTGGTCCGTTTTGAAAAAGCTTCAATTTTTCACTGCTTACAAAAGGTCCGCGAATGAAATAAGATTGTTTTGTGGAGCAATCTATACCTATGCCCATCATATGTGCACGCGAACGCCGCTAGGATCTAGCGCGCGCTTGTGTTTGACGTCAATGATTCAGAAAGCGTCTTTTGTGGATAGAAATTAGTGAGGTTAAGTCCCAAATTGGTAAAATCACGACCATAAAAATTAAACAGGCTAGTGAGTTTCAACCAATCAAATTTCGTGTTTTATCGTCCGCCATCGTGATTATCCTGGTATGCTTAACCTCAGTATTATTTCCGAAGCACACAATCGGATACCGAAAAACCGAAACTAAAGCTCTTCAGACCGAATTTCCGCAGTAAAAAAAGTCATTTTTCCGAAACCGAAGTCTTTTTGGATTCCGAAATACCGAAGTGTTTTGACGTGATTACCGAAATTCCGCACAAAAACAAGCCCATTTCCGCAATACCGAAATCTCGTACGCCCCCCACTTGCATCCTTTCTCTTGACTTTTTTAAAAACTACTCTCAACATTGAATCGCAAAATGTCAAAGCAAAAGAAGTGTTGTGAATCCACTAGGGGTTAAAGAAATAGAAATAGAAAGAGGATGCTCACCTTCAAAATGAGAGATCGAAACTTGATGATGCTCGCTGTGGTTTTTGTGGTCTTATGCTGACTAACTTTCTCCTTTTTAGAAGATCTTTTAAGCTGTTTGACGTTTCTTACATCAAAATGTTTTGCCTGCGGCGCCTAAATTAAAAAGCACCCTTATTCCTGCCAACTTTCGAATTTTGGGGGCCTTTTTTAGCCATATTTCTTTCATGGAGAGTAAAGTAAGACCAGCGGCGCAAAAGTTTTAACATTATCAGGTAATTTTTCTGATAAAGTTTTAGAAAACAAAAATATAGACCAAATCGACTTGCTAGGTATAAAATTTCCATTTCAAGTATCAACAGCTCATGTTTTTTATTTGAAGAGCTTTATTTTTGGTGCTAAATCGGTATAAGATAAATTGAGGCATTTTTAGACATTTTAAAAGTTGAAAATATAAAATTTTTTCCTTTTTTAGAAAACTATGACATTTAAAATTATAACAAGAAACTAGATATCAAGTTATCATTACCACCACCTTCGTATAAATAAAAGTTTTTTAACTCAAAGATTCTGGGCGCACCCTCGACTCCATGGCTTATCTAACCCCCTTACGCTATTGATGATTCTGATGGACGCGTTGACGGGGGATATAAGCCCTGGTACACATAGAAAACGAAAGTGATTTCAGGGGTGTACGCGAATCGGATGTTGATTAGCAAAGTCCCATAATGACGGATAGGAAAAAAAATCTTGTCCGAACTACGGATGGTTTATATCATTTTTCAACTAAAACAAATACAAACTAGCCACAACCAGACTGTCAAAATGTTTGAGCCAAAGCTGTTTCTCCAAAGCAAAACAGAATATGCAAGAGGATCACTTGTCACTTTCTTTATTTCTTTCTCATTGAATATGAAGAATGTTCTTCTGATCAAGCAAAATGCCATTGGAATTTCATACTGCTAACGAACACTATAGAGGGAACTAAACAAATTTGATGCTGATTTTCTACTGTCTGCTGCTGAATGAATAAAGACATAAGGACAGAAGAACTATGTAAAAGGTCCTATGTCTACGTATAATTATATCTCTGGAACTGATGTCAGCTAGCACTCAATGGCTGAATGCCAATTGTGTTCATCGATCTGGTTGGATGAATTGGAAGTTGCCTTCTTTAGAAGTAGGGGTTTTAATAAATGAAATGGTTATAATCTGGGTATACCTACAACTGAACTTGGCTTTACTTTTTATGTCCTTGTACAACTTTGTGTACGTAACCTGATGCCTTACCCAAGTGACAGTAAAAATATGGATTGACGTGAAATGTATATAATGAGATATGGATTTGAATAGCTTTATATAAATGATAATGACTGAATGATATTTGGGGAACGTTGAGATAATGTGCTGAAATATTCTTGTATTACTCTGTACGTATCTTTTGACGCCTGAGTGAAACTACCTGATACCAATGACTGACATTGTTGAACGTTTGAATGAGAATGGTGACTACTAATTTTTTTCATTTTGGCACTTGGGAAAATTTTTCAACATTTTTTCAAAATACACTTGAATGATAATTATATAAACACAATGCCATTATGTACATTTTGGACTAAAATTTGATAATAAACTTGCCAAAATTGGAAATAATATATAATTTTTATTTTGTACAAACTTTGAACATTTCAACCTTTTGGCAATTAACAAAAAGGCAATAATCATGTTACTCAGTGCAATTTTAAACTTTTGTGTTTGTCAAATGTTTTGAATATTTCTAAAGATCGAACAAATTTTTCAAACAAATTCAGAAGATTGAATCAAAAATGAATTTTCAGATTAGTTCAAGCTCTTTTATTTTGATCCAAATGATTGGGAAATTTATGACAAATAACCTTTCTGTTTTGGAAAGTACAAACTTCTTGACTTTTTCCCAAGATTTCTACATTATTCTGTTGTTTTTTTTTTGATGGAAAATAAGTTTCTTCCATAGAAAATAGAAATTTGTTGACTTTTTCTCCAAAAAATCGATTTTTCTTGTATTTTTAAAGGAAAATATCTCTGTGTTTTTCATCTTTGTACTAGTATTTAAGGATTACTGTTTATGTTTTGAAAGAAAATGATTTTTCTGCATTTTTCAAGAAAAATGTCTCTGTATTCTTATAGGAAACTCAATTTTTGTATTTTGCAAGGAAACTTACGTCTGACCAGCAGTTTGCTTTGAATTGTGGTAAAATTTGAAAAATTGAAAGACATTGTTTTTACTTTTAATAAAAAATGACCCTCTCCAAGCAAATTTTCTTACCAAACTTTTTTTCTTTCAAAGAAATAGAAATCATTTTCTACATTTCCCCCCTTTTCTATTTTTTCAGACTGCTCAAGAAACTAATTTATTTTCTGCTAATTTCTAAATTTCTAAAAACTTGCTAATTTCCTACAAGGTTGGTCACCCAGAAAGTTTTACAAGAATGTGATGAGATTTGTTAAAAATCAATCAAAGTTTGCTGCCCCTTTTCCATGGTTTTCCTTAATTTCCAGTCTCCTAGGAATTTTTTTTATCCTTTTTTCAGGATCTTGCTTCTTTCATCCAAAAATCCTGCAACAAAAAAGAATAAAATATAATATTGTCAAACAACAGCATAAAAATTTTTCCTGAGGACATGATAATTTTTTGGAATGAACAGGTTGATATCGCAGATTTGGGTTCCACTTGAAAAGTTTTATTAGGTCCTTTAAAAATCAAACCTATTAAATTATTAATTTGTTGAAAGATTGACATGGAAAGCTTCAAATAAGAAAAGGGACAATTTTACATAAAATAAATAAAACTTTCATTCTCTGGTAAGATAATTCTTGCTAACCATTAGCCTTAATGAACTACAATTTTGAAAAATTACCCTGTACAAAGATTATTAAAATGGATTAAAATACAATTACAAACAACAATCAATATTATTATGTTGTATAAAAATTCCTTTAACACCTCTTTTACACTCAATTTTCATATTTTGGATAATTTCATAATTTTGTAAAGAGATCCTGTGAAAAGTCAATTTAAAATTTCCATGCACTGTTATGCATACATTAAAGGAAGAAATTTTGGCCAAAAAGTTCCCGCCAAATTTAAATTTTCTCAAATCGATTTTTCACTATTTAGACGTCATAAAAGGGGGTATTTCAAACATTTTCACCTTAATTTTAATCCTTGAAACCCCATATGCCAAATTAAATTCCCGCCAAAAATTCTTCCTTTTTTTTGTTCAGTATTCTTGAATAGAAAGAATCTAATCTTGACAAAATCAATTCCAGCGGAAAATCTTACTATTTCACGAAATTATAATTTCCATCATGCAAAATTTTTGACTTTGATACAAGATTCTTGCAGAATCCCTCCAGTAGTGGGGCGCAAAATTCGTGTAGAAGAGCAGACTTTCATGGCATAGTAATTATCTATTCATAATATAAAAATATAATTACTGTGTCATAAAAATCAGCTCTTCTACAAATTTTGCACCCCTCCTGTCTACGGTACTGCCCTCTAGAAAATCTGGAAATAACCCAAAATCTTGAATGTGTTATTTTTGGAAAATAATTATACTTTTGGGCAAAAATTAGTATTTTTAATATAATTGATGTAAAGTAGCATGCAAGATCTGAAAATATACTTACCGTCAATGGCTCTAACCTGGGACAGTCTGATAAAACATGGGACAGCAATTCGGCCATCATTTTACAGAACCTCCAAAGTCATTTAATTAACACAATCGCAAATCTCATAGAAAACAACTTTGTTGTCTAAGAGAGATTTGACAGTAAGTGAAAATACAGACCAGAAAGTCAACCATCCCATTATATGACCACTCGTCCCAAGTTAGAGCCGTTGACGGTACACAGGAAAAAATTCAGAAAAATTCCTTGTGACTTTTTAGTGAATTCACATTGAAACTAGGTGAAAAGTTGCAACCTTTCAACAATTCACAGCTTTTTTGAGTGAATTATTGAATGATTGCAGCTTTTCACCATGAATTCACTAAAATGTCACAGTGATTTTTCCTGGTTAATTAAACATTTTCATGAATAGCAGCATTATAGTTTTCATGTTTTCATTATAGTTTTCATGTTTTTGTTTTATGTTTTCATAAATTTGATCTGCAAAGTAAACATTGACAGGTGTCCATCATCATCATAATATTTTCCTTTTCTCGTAAATCTTATCATTTGATGTCCACAATATAATATATAAACAATGGCCAAGTTATTGCAAAAATCCTTTCAGTGTCTTTGGCTGCCAAATGTATAAACACTACGACCCATGTACAACTGTTTGCGGAACAAAAATGTCATTCTAAAATTTTAAACATGTACGTTAACACCAAACTAAGCAATGTTAATTTTAGCAACCAGAAATACCAGAGCTAAAAAACACAGTAATCTCTCAGAGTTTTTTATAACTCAATTCAACGAAAATGAAGTTTATTCCATAAATTGGTTGATGTTACGTTAAATCTCATCTGATAAATTCATTCTTCAGTTCGCCAGTGTAGCATCTTTCACAGCGGCAAAAAAGCAGCTACCATGATGTGATTTGATAAATACGCTTTTAGGTTTACTCGGTTGACATTACTGCATGGGCTGTCTGGCGGTGGGGCTGGTTATATAAGACATTAGTCAATCAGCTACTCTTCAAATTGCCATTGGAAAATAATAAGCATGAGATTTGTTTTATTCTAATAACTTCTCTAAAAATAAAGAACACAAAGCTCATAATTAACAGCAACTAAATTCAGGGCTGAAATTAGGACCTGCTGTCTGAGTCTAAACATGACTAAAGTCAGTCAAAGAGAAAGAGGCAAAAGTCAAATCAGAGAACCAAAAACAACACACCATCCACATCCAGGAAAACATTAACATTTATGATGATTTTGACTGAATTAGATAATTTTGAGCCAGTAAAACTAAAACTCACACAGACAGTTTAATTAATATATAGTGTAAATTTTTATTGAGAGAAGAACAGTCAAAGTTCCAATACTAGTCCAACACTTGCTTCCCATCCATCAAAAACGAGAAACCAACTTTTCAAGATATTGGTTTTCATTGCCGTGGTCGTATAGCGTAAAGCTATTCACAGTATTTTGATGAAAATTATCCTAGTAAGTGCGTTCGCAGCTCAATTTTCTGTCTTCCCGAAATCTTTCTCTCACTCACTCAGCCAGAGTCCAAAGGTCGAAAAATATCAAGAATCTTGATATTTTTCATTTAACTGTACCAGGGCCCTAAACGATTCCTCCAATTTTACGGTACTGGCCTCTTTAAGTCGCAGAATCGTTTATCGGCCCTGGCTCGCGAGGCTGTTCTGGGCGTTACTTTCAACCAGTCACTGCTCTTACAGTTTAATATTTCCACTTAATGATGGAGGGCGCAAGTAAGGACAAAAGTACCAGGGGCGCCAATTTCATAGTTTGCACCACCAAGAAAATTAAGCCAGACCGCTACTGAAATCCTTCCAGCTGGCAAATCAGAACAGATATTTGCAAATTTTAGGTCGGTGGCTGCTTCTGGAAATTTTTGTGAAAATGTCTCTCGCTTCACTTTAGGCACTCATATGATCTGGCCTATGTCATGTACTGCGTGGGGTTTTCAGCATCCCAAAATGCACTGTAAGGGTGTGTAAAACAAATTCAAAATAATTGTTAAAAAGAAAGGCTTTTACTTCTCGTTTGTTTGAAAAAGTTTCTATTGTCTGATAATTACAGCTGGCAAGAATAATTTTCTCAGTTTTTCTTTAAAACAGAAAATTTCCCAAGCTTCTTTCACGCAGATTTACAGTTGAGAAATATAGTGCACTATAAGGGATGGGTAAATCAAAAGAAAATGCACTGAAAGGGTACCTTTTCAGCCATATTGAACTGGCACTGTAAGGGTACGATTTTGAAAAGCAGATTTTGCGCGGCACATACAGTCGTTTCGAAATCGAGTGCCCCTCCCCCGGGTATCCTATGAGGTACTGTTTTTATATTTTGTAACGTAGCGGTAATGAAATTCAAAATAAACGTAAAGAACGGATGTTTTACAGACTAGCCATAGCTTTCACTAACTGCCACCCGCTAGTACAAATGCTTGTAAAAACTAATTAATGCTAATTAAGGCTTTTTAATGCTTTATAGCAAAAGTTTGGAAATGATTTGGAATAGTTAGAATGATTCTTCTCAACAGCATTTTACATTGAGATATCAATGAATAGGCTAACATAAATGAAACATATTTTTTTTCTAAAAATGTGAATTACTTTTTACAAAGAATAAATTACGAATCTTAAAACATTCATTGGGAAAAGTGTCCAGGCAGAATCAATTACAGATACTAAACCAGTCAAAAGACATGCAACTATATTTATTTCAACCAATTTGAAATATAAATGAAACATAAGTAGAACCAAACAGCATAAGAAATGCTATGGGCCAGAAACATAACGAGCAGGAACCAAAAATTGACAGGTAACAGCGTACTTTTGAGTTTTTCCAACGGTTTAACAAAGGATATCGTGATCCAAAATTGTTTACATTAACTGGATTTACCAGTAATCTAGAAGCTGTAACAGCGTCGTGTAAAGGATGGAAGATGATAGGACGTAACGTGGTAATAGTATCAGTAACGAGGCAATATTGATGAGCAGGAAGCAGGTATTAACAGGAAGTAGCGTACATTCAGGACTTTTTCCAACGGCATGATAAGGGATCTCATGGACAAAATTGTTTACATTAAAAAGATATGCCAGTTATCTTGCAGTTGTAATATCGCAATATCGTGTAGAAGGATGGAAAACCATGACGTAACGTGGTATTAGTAGCATATGCAGTAACGAGGTAATATTGCGTTGTCAAGGTAAACGAATCCACACTCATAAAATAAGCTTAAATGGAAAATAAGAAACATGAAATTAGATTCTATATAATGAGTGTACTGAAATTTCCTCAAAATAGTACACAAAAGGTTCTTTCAATTTCCGATAATAATTTCCCAAATAGTGCCTGGTAAGTGTCAACAAGAACAAACGCTAAACATAAAACTGCATAATAGATCTATAAAAGCACACTTAATGAAAAAAAAATGTACTTACTGGCAAAGTACTATAATACAGGATCTTCTTTATGTATTCTTATTGGGAGTAGAGTATGCTGAATGACGATTGTTGAATTATTTAGTTACAGCGGAATTTTGTTGCCAATTCAATTTCCAACAATAATCACTTTTGTCCATATTCATTTCATTGTTCTACTATTATCATTTTAATCATTGTTCATTATTGTTCTGTGGTAAAAATTAAACATCAATTCGTTCACATTATTGTAATCACTTAGAACTTGGAAGTAATTGCGGAACGTGCGTTTGAGCGCGCGCAGCGCGCTCAAACGCGCGTTCCGCATCCTTTGGCAAGATCTGCGTACGCGGGACGTAAATTTGTATATGTTCGAGAAATGCTGCCGATTTGGCTCACGAAAAATCCCCGAGCAAAGTAGACTTTTCTTTTTTTTATAAAATAAAAGTGTTTTTAAAATGATATCGAGTTTGACTATCCAATCAAGTGCGAGACGTTTGTTTTTGTGTCGTTGTTGCTACTTTCACTTTTGCACACTTGCGAAACAAGGAAGATGATTAGGGTCAGGGTTGCTAGTAACGGCTTGTCACTGTGCCGGGTGCATACTCGGCGCCTTGGGCCCCGCAGGGTTGCTAGTAACGGCTCGAATTTCAGTCAGGTTAAAAAAGGGGCAATTTTACCCATATTATAATAACATTACCCCCGTCTTTTTAGTCATTCTATGAGTATTTACAAATTGTGTGTATTGCTGTGCGAGTGTGGCTCAACGGATAGCGCGCTGGGTTTCTGATACGAGACTCTTTCATATGGTGGGTTCGAATCCCGGTCGGGTCGATATTTGGAGAAAGTTTGAAGTATCAAATTCATAGAAAAGTTAGTAGAAATCAGAAAACAAGTCTCAGAAAGTCAGAAAATAGAAAAGGAGATAGAGAGATAGGAAGTAGAAAAACAGAAAAGTGATGTTCGATTGACGGTCAATTTCTATCACCTTCCGCGAAACAAAGATGGCGATTTTTGTCAAGGCAGGAGCCTGCTGATTTTTTTAGCTGGAAGGCATCTTTTGCTTGTAAAATAACGTTACTGCAGTTCACACTTATTGCAAATTTTACTCGAGTATCATTCTTCAGGTTTTTTACCACTTCCTCTGCTCTGGGAGAGGAGAGCTGTCCTACCATCCACTTGCTAATGTGACAATGTGTGTGGCTGTTTTTTTTTGTTGTCAACTTGAAATTTTCGATAAATGCAATAGTTTGACAGATGGTTGTTTACCTTGTGGCATCCATACTGCATGGCACATTTTTGTGACAATTGATTGGAGTAACCATTCCTACTACATCAATTGAGCTCATCGAAAACTATTTTTATGGCTTGAATCAAACCAAATATCTGCAACTGTCAAGTCAGATTTAAAGCAACATTTGGATTTCGAAATATTTTAACATTTAGACTTTATAATTTTATTGGAAATGTCATGTCATGGTTAAACTTTACATTCAGCCGAACAATGATTTTTTTGTCATGTTGTCTATACACGGTTCAGCGTATTTGAGTAAACGTTTTTACGACAAAGATCATACATACGCCATCGAATATTGGGTGATCGTGGTCAGTAACATTTGTTGAGGAGGTATGCTGCGAAGAACAGACACATTATTTATTAATGGACCGTATCAGAGTTTTTGACTTTTCTAAAAAAGCGATGCATTGTGGGATTGTTTCGAGTGTATTACAAATAATATCTCTTAGGAACTCCTCGAGGGAATTCTATTGTAATACACATCGCTTTTTTAGAAAAATCAAAAACTTCAATAAGGTCTATTATTCAACACGACATAAGAAAAACTTTGTTGTAGTTTGAGATCAAGCAAACGCAAACATTACCAGATTCCCATCAAGATTCAATATTAATATTATGTAGCTACGTATAATATAATGCAACACAAGAAGGGGACAAATTATGAATGTTTTGGTGGTACATGGGATGTTTTGTATGTGACATGTGATACTTAATGACATTAAATTTTACATGTTAAGGCAGCAATCAGAAAATACACTTCCATTTTATTTTTAATCTTTTTAAGTCAGTAGTAGAAAATTTTAAATTCACTGCTGCTGGTGGTCATTATTCAGTTCAAACACTTTAAATAATGTCCAAATAAAATAAGCTCTTTCACAGCATTTTCCTCAAAATTCTTGAACATGTTACTGGCAGAATGAAATGCATCCGGATAGAGGTTCGTAATCGCTGCCTTTTAATATTGGAATGTTTCAAGGGGTTTGAAGTCATTGCATGATTTGCTTTTTTGATTGTATGAATGTATGAAAACTAGTAGTGAATTTATAAATTAGTGATATTTTTGTAAAAATGGATTTTATTCTTTACTACTTTTAGTTATGACATCCTAAACTATCAAAAAGTCCATATTACAATGTCACATTTACTGTAATATTTTAAAACTACAGAATCAAAACAATGACGAGAAAGACTACATTATTACTAAAACTACACATCAATGTGTTATTGTTTTAATGACTTCATGATTGAAATAGGGTCTTTTTTTCACAGGATACGTTTGTTGAAAAATTCTAGAAGGATCTTTTAAAACTCATCAAATTATTTTCAGTTTAAAGGGATAATCAGATGGTCTGAGATATTTTGCCTGCAGATAGCTTCTAGGATTTTAGGAAAAACCTCTAAATTTTTCGGTGTACTTATTTTCCTAACTCAAGTTATGCCAATTTGAAATCTCGAAAAATGGGACTTTTCAGGGACTTTTCACACTTTTTTCTATTGTTTTCAAGCAAAGGTTCAAAATTTCAAAGTGGCATAACTTGAGTTAGGAAAATAAGTACACCAAAAAATTTAGAGGTTTTTCCTAAAATCCTAGAAGCTATCTGCAGGCAAAATATCTCAGACCATCTGATTATCCCTTTAAAAGCTCTGTATGAAATACTCTGTGTTACCCTTTTAAATACCACTGTAATCCCCCTATGTTTAATAAGCCCATGTCCATGCTACGATGTTACTCTTTACAGTTTTATTTTTTTATTTTTTTTATTTTACCTTGTGAAAAGTTGTATTGAGCAGATATCTTTATACTTTTTCCAGGAAGATTTTTTGAAACTACTACAAAAGTATTACAAAATCTAGTACAAATGACTTTTTTATCTGTCTTTTAATTTTTTCAACATCCTCTTCTTTGAAATTATTGTTATGACTCACTGGCAATAAATTCTTGGTGAAATGTACTCTTAGGTTCCAAATAAACGGCCCCCCCCCCGCTTGTTAATTTTTCGTAAATTTTCCAACCCTCCCCGGACCTTATTAGGACCCCCTCGTTTATTAATCTCTAAGAATATTTTCAGCTGTCAAAGAGAAGGCCCCTTATTTTGCTCTAAATAGCCTGATTTTAGCCTATTTTTACCTTATTTTTGGGTTTCAGAAGTACAATTTCCAACCCCCCCGGCAATTAGGTCCCCCCCGTTTATTAAAATCTAGAAGATTTTCCAACCCCCCCGTTTATTCGAACCCCCCTGTTTAATTGGAACCTAAGAGTAAAGGTCTTATTAGTTTGTTTTTTAAATTCTGTATTAATAATGGAGTCGTCGATTTCTTAAACATTTTGAAATTTCTTCGCTTTGCGAAAACAGAACGCTCGTTCCGCAAGCCCTTTTATGTTGATAAATGTAAATTCAAATCAATAAAATAAAATTTGTACTACTACTTGTTTTGAAATTCTTCCAGAAATTTCCACGCATCTACATCTTCTTCCTTTCCTGAATGTTAACCAATCGGACAAATTTTATATATAAGCGGATAGGAAGAAATGAAAACCCGCCCTAAAAAGCAGTGTAAAATTCCCGCGGCGCTTGACGTGAAAAATAAAACCCGTCCTGGAAAAAAACAAACAATACCGAACATTCACGGAAAAGACTAACTACGGATAGGCTTGCGCGACAACAACAACAACAAAACAAAAATCCGAGATTCCAGTCCAACAATCCTTGCGCCTGAAGCTATGAGTGCCTCCTCACTCGCTGGCGCTCGTTGCGGGGGCAATAAGTTTGTTTTCAAAGAAAAAAACTTTTCAAAAGTTATTAATGTCCGTTAAATACAGTAAATAAATAGAATCACAAAGTGCGCAAAAAAATTCCAAAAAAATCGAGTGAAATATTAAGAAAAATAAAGAACTAACTCACAATTGCACACCCCTGTGTGGACCTGTGTCACAGACCGACTCACTGGGACTCCAGCCCTACTGGAAAATTTGGCAAAAATTCGTCTACGGTGGGAAGAGACCCCAGCCCCACTGCGAAATTGACTTCGATTTCGTCCCCATTCGAAATTCCATGTTTAAAAATTGCACTCTAAAACCATCCATCGAATTTGTCACCTTAGATTAATAGAATTTCTATCCCCATTAGAAATTCAATAGGAATTTTTATCCTCACTGAGGAAAAAAGTTCCACCAGGGCTGTGAGACAGTGGTGTACAAAATTTAGCTGGGAAGTACTGAGACAGTTAAGGCAATTCTTGTTTCACATATTTCTTCCATGACACCCAGCTTGGAGAGGTAAGCTGGCACAAAACGTTGTTTCAACGTTTATTCAACGTTCACAACGTCCATTTGACGTTAGATGAACGTCGAAACAACATTGTGTGCCAGCTTGGAGAGGTCAGCATTCACCTAACGTTGTTTCAACGTTTATTCAACGTTCACAACGTCCATTTGACGTTAGATGAACGTCGAAACAACATTGTGTGCCAGCTTGGAGAGGTCAGCATTCACCTAACGTTGTTTCAACGTTTATTCAACGTTCACAACGTCCATTTGACGTTAGATGAACGTCGAAACAACATTGTGTGCCAGCTTGGAGAGGTCAGCAACCTATAGCCATGATAATATAAAAATGAAGAGTTAACCCAGTTGGCACACAACGTTTTCTCGACGTTTTTGTTTCAACGTTTATTCAACGTTCACAACGTCCATATAACGTTAGATGAACGTTAAAACAACGTCACCTAACATCCATTGTAAACCATTTCCAGTCACCATCATCTCCAAAACATTGCATTGATTCATGAGACATTGTAAATTTCTTCCCATCTGAATTCACAACAATGTTCTTAAAGGCTCTTTCATCGACGCTTACATTGGCGTCAGAAAGAAAGCCGTCAATAGGGTCCAGGACCATGTCACCATAATGAGCATGGAAAGCCATAGAGTATTTTGGGGGTCGGTCATCAGTGAGTCCCAAAAAATAATCAAAAGGCTTAAAAAACGGTTGCGAATTCAAATCATAAGCCGAAGAGCTATTTTTCTGTCGGCAATGAAGGAGAATATAGTCGAACTGTATTAGACTCTCCAGAGCTTTTAGAAAAGAGGTATGAACTCTAATACTGCCGGTGCTAACTTGAGAAATATCAAGGCCATCTTGTAGGTCCTCGCCTTTGATTTCTCGAATGGGAAGAAGATTTGCAGAGTTTAAACTTGTAAGTCTTGTATCTTGACCTATAAAAACAATTTTTGTCCGTACTGAGAGTAATTAAGTAAACCAATCCTCACTGCAAAATATTTACCATTTTTCCCATCCCCACTGAATTTTCTGACTTGAAAATAAAACAATTGAAATCCCCATTCATATAAAGTATCAACCCCCATCCTCAGTCCGTTAAATGCCATTTATGTACTCACTACAAAGTGATTTGTATGAAAGAGAGGGAAAAAGGAGTTAGGTGCACTTAAACGCCATGAAAGATCCCTCTCTCTTCAAATTTCAAAAGAACTGGATAGTGTTTACACGCGGTGTCTTTGAGGATCGTGTCGAAATATCAAAACTTTTTGATATTCGCGTTTAAGTGCACCTAGCAAAATCAAGGTGTTTATGTGCGTATATGTGCGTCTAAGTGTGCTAAAGTGCGCTTAGAGGGAACTACAATCGGTGCCATAACATATTAGCACTTTTGGCTAATTTACCATTTTTCGAAAATTGAAGTTCAAGCGAGAATGTCAATTTCAGGCCTTCAACTTGATTTCATCGATTATTTCGATCTGCGAGGGATTTATTGGTTTTTAGGCTATATTTCAAGCCTTACTGGACCATTTTTGAACTTTTGGAGTCTTAAGTCTAGCGTTAAAACTCAGAGTTAAAACTCTACCCTTCGAACCTACTTTAGAGCACTTACAAATCGATTGTGGTTTCAAAACTTCCCAGTGGATTTCCCTTTTGTGCCAAGTATTTTGTCACTGATTGTAGAAGCAAAAATGTGTTCGACGCACTTAGACGCACTTAAACGCGATTTTTTGCACAAGTGAGTACCAAGCTTTATGTCCCTTTAAGCTTCAAAGCTACGAAACGAACTACGGAAAACTTACTTCTACAGAGTACTTTGATTTTTCTGTGGTCATTCCATGGATGAATATGATATACTTTCCACAAGTGTTCGGTTTGAAAGTGATGAAATAACGATCGGCATGACTTATTCCGGCCAAGTAAAATGTCTAAAAATTAAAATAGTGTAGTGTATTGTTTGTGATTGATGTTGCAGAGTGCTCAATGAAAACCAGAGCCAAGTAGAATATTAAAAGATATTTTTCATAACAAAAAATAAAAGAGTACACTAAGATTTAAAATAAAAATTTATCAATTTTTGTTCTCGAAGCCTTTTGGTATTCATACAGTTGAGTCTTCATAACTTGAACTTGCACGAGGAATGAAAATTTGTCCGAGTTAAGGAAATTTCGAGTAAGGTTTGTAAGGCATTGTTAACTGAAATTATTTCAGAAAAAATGTAACAGAGAAAATTTGCACAAGTACTGTCAAGAATATTTTACCTTCGTGGATAACTTGTGGTGGAGCTGGTGGTGGGGCTTCTCCTATAAAAGATGAAAGATATTAAATTTCAACCTACATAAAACGTCTATCTAACATTCATAACATACATCTGTATAAGAAGCCCCCAAGCGGTTTGCGTGATGACGTGATAGGGACTTTTTTGTCACGTGATTACGTGATTTGCAAATTTATTTTTTGAGCTGTGAAGCGTGGTTTAGACTTTTTTCAAAGGGATGCGTGATTAGCCATTTTTTTTGCTAATTTGCGTGATTGTGATTGAAGACAAAAAATTGCGTGATATCGTGTTCAGAGTTACCACTGGGGGGCCTCATATAACGTCGTATAAATGCCTTAAATACACTCTTTTTTTTTATAAGAGCCAGTAAACTTTTGCTGAGGCTCGGCTGTTTTTATTTTTTTGGCACTTTGAGCCTTGAATTGTTCTTATTTTGTTCTTATTTTTTCTAAGGTAAAAAACAAGTTTTGGCTATTTACTTTACTATTTAGAGGATTTTAGAAACCAGTGATTATTTTTGCTATAACTCTCTAACTTCAGCCTCTCCACCATTCTTAAATTGTTCTTATTTTTTGGCATTTTTGAGCCTCGTTGTTCTTATAAAATTGTTCTTTTAAAAAAAAGTGTAAGCAGAATACCGACTGATAAAAAAACACCATCTTTTTTCAAAGTGTGATTTTTCCACTGAAGCTGGGCCTACTATTTTAGCAAAACCTCAAAATCGCTAAAAACAACGAGGCAAGATTACTCCTATGTTTAGTGTTGAAAGAATAGTAGTCGTAAAATTGAGACTACAGTCAAAATCAAATTAGAGAGATTGGTAAACTCTATTTTTTTTCTCGGTGTTTTCAACCCGGTCTGGAAGCCTTTTGTTTCTTTTCATTGTTTCTTACTTGAACTTGCGTTTGAAAAATTAGTTTGTTTTACTCGCTTTTTGATCATGTGATTGAATCTTAAACCAGAGTTTTTTATATGGACTATGCTTTCACATAAAACAATGCCGTCCGTTTTTTGTTCATCTCGCAAAAAGAAGGGATCGAATTAGAGAGATTCAAAAGTGTATTCATGATATGCACCGCTGCGATGACTTCAGGAAATTATGCAACTTTTCTGTTTTTGCTCCACCCAGTACGTCACTTTTTCTATTGTTTAAGTCACGTATTGGGTGGAAAAATTTTAAAAGTTCTCAGAAGACTCTCCAGTGGTGCATATCATGTATTACCAGGACCAGAAAATGTCTCATTGCAATGTTGACCAGTATATGGTGGAGAACAATTGATGCATTCGTAAGTTTTGTTCAAACGGTTGGGTGAACAGATACTACCATGCTCGCAAAGATTCAAATTCTCCATACATGGGTTCTGAATAAGATGATAAAACAACTTTGGAGATTATATTCGTGTGTTTACATTTGGCAATACTCCCGGGGCGACGGGATATGCAGCTAGAATACCTTCCAAGATATGAATGTTTGGTAAATTTGGGGCCCTGTTAGAACGAAAAATTGAAAAGTTTTCCAATCTCTTGTTGACAAAACATTGAAAAATATTCTAATTTCTACCCCGAAAATTGACTAAAATAATATAAAGTCGACCCTGTCAGATAAACATCTTGAAAATCAGGAAATTTAAGTGTCAAATACCTTAAAACCCACGTCCCCGTACCCAATTTTGCCTTCCCCGGGGCAAACTGTATTTAAAAAATGCATCGATAGAGTTTGGAAGAAGACTGGCTGTAAACTATCTATAAAAAAGTATAGTAAATCACGTTCTAAATTTAGAATAAGACCATGTTAATGCAAGATTCTATTATTTTAAACTCGTTTTAACGTTTTGAAAAAGATCCCACATATTGTTTTCACAGCGTTATTAAGCTTTATTCATTATAAAATCTTGTGCCTTTTGTTTTTAGGGGGCCCCTTTGTTTTACAATGAACAGAACCACCGTTTTCTACCACAGTAAATAACCCATACACTACTTTGAAAGCTAAATCCGTTTACAAATTTTCTTTGGCTTGGAAATTATTTCTTGGGTAAAATGTTCCATTGTAGGACTTTACTAAGTTATCTAATTTTGCTGGTTTCTAAATTCTAAAGGAATATGTAAGGGTGTTAGACTTGTTGTCATGAGCCGGACAATAGTTTTAAAATCGTCTGTACAAACAGTCTACCGGGTGTGCCACAAAAAAGTTTTTCTCTTTAAAAATAATTTTCTCGAAAGATTTTCAAAAGAAACGTTCCTATTTCATTGAAAAGAAGAGGAAGATAAACTTAAAAGCTGATGGGTCATTTATTAAATTCGACTCATTAGATCAAAAGTTATGTTCAATTAGATAACTCTCTGAAAGTGCTCAAAAACGTTAAAAATCGACCTATCTAATTTTTTGTGGTGCACTCGGTATTTTGATAAGATAAGAGAATAAGATATCAGTGCACTCACCCAAACCTCATACGTTATTCAATCGCCACCATAGTAATACAAAACCTTTCTTGGATTGGCTCGAAATACTTTATCATAAATCATACATCTCTGGTCAAGTTGATTCCACGTGATACATCTTGGTTCATCCATGCATACTTCAGCACATCCTGTCTCTGTTTCGTAAACATCTCGAATGGTTCCAGATCCCATCATACAGCCTTTGAAAAATACAAAACAGAAGATACCTTGAAGGTTTTATTTTTACATACTGTAAGCTCTAGTTTAGATGGCCGACTTTCTGATCTCTGCCTATTCTAATTGTTAGAGTAGGCAGGAAGTGGACACAAAGTTGGCTGTTAAAATCTATGCTTGGAAAAAATTGAAAAAAGTAGTTAATGATAAAAATTAACAGAAGCATTTTTTATTTTTGTTAAAAATTTATTACAAGACGTTTCGATGCTCTCCGAGCATCATCCTCAGTTAAAAATGTCTTGTAATAAATTTTTAACAAAAATAAAAAATGCTTCTGTTAATTTTTATCATTAAGTTTCTTGCCCGATTGAACATATTTTTACAAAAAAAAGTAGTTGCATTGAAGTCAAAAGAGGGCATTTTTACATAAATGTCCGTTTCATATCAGGACAGTGTCTGCTTATTGTTATATCGATTATATTATGCTGATATAAGCAAAAAAGTGTTTTTCTTTTCCTCTTTCTGACCAATCTTGCTCCACATCCGTGTCAATGCAACTATGGTTCTTACTAGGATTGCATCTTATCTAATTCATTCACAGCCTAAAGCCTTGACTATCATGATATCATACAACCTTTTTGTCAGAAAGTAAACAAAAATCCTTAGCCCTAACCGTGATATACACCGAGCATGCGCGATTGAATCAATTCAAAAACATTCAACATTGTAGTTTGCGGACCGTTATATACGAGGTATATGACAGGTAGTATTTCCAGAGGCAATATATTGAGTAGATTATGCCTTGGATTGCTTCTAATACACCTTTTCGACCATAGCCGCTAATTGCTACCCCGAGTATCAGAGGTTAAGTTTTCAAAGAATATATTAACCTCTGAAGACCAATAATAGAAATTTTATCGCGCATGTGTCAATCTAATCACTGTAGAAAGAATCAAAGATGAAGAGCAAATATTACCTTATCAATGTCTAGCAGACTGTATCAGTATGCAGTTTACTATTTACGAATTCCCCAAAAACCTTCAAGTGTAATTGAAGTGAGTTTCTTTCGAAAGAAATCTTTTACATGAAGCCCAGAAGCCGAAAAGGTGTACTTAGACTATAAATCCTTACCTGCTTTTATGTTTTTAAAACGCATCGTCTTCGTAGTGATTAACGCTGTATGTTTTTGTTGGACGCGCGATGTATGATTTCGGAGAGCTGGATCCCACATATCTCTTGCTGATGATGCTTGCCATAATAAAGTCCATATTATAAAGACCAACAACTGCAAACGCGATGATTTCATGGTGAGATTAACGGAAATATTTTTGAACAAGAGTTTACACAATAACTTAAAGTTGAGATTATAATTGTTTGATACTCAAAGTTTCACGCAACTTTTCGTTACGATCTTCAGTTTACACTATATCTTCTTCTATACTAAAAATTCGTTTCAAGTTTACAGAAATATGCTGCTGTTTCTGCACTGTAAAATCAACAAGAGTTTATATAGCTGACATATATTGGTAGCGTAGTATATTTTCTATAGAAAGTTCTGCAGAAATATCTTGATTTCTGATATGTTAAGTTCTTCTTTTACAAAATTATTGAAGTTTAATAATTTTTAAAATCATCAACAATGACCTTGCTTAACTTAAATTAATTTATTTTGACTTTTGCTTGTTGATTCGTTTTTTTTTGTGACGGCTTTTCTCTTTAGTAGTTATTTTAGATTCAATCCATCAATCTATCAATAAATTGAAATTTGTTTTTATTAAAGAATTGTATAATCTCTAATTCAGTATTAAACATAACCGCAATACATAAATAACAGTTTGTATTTTCCAATCGCTGAAAAATGAAGGTAAAATTGTCTTTTTTTATAAGAACCAATAAAGTTAAATGAAGCTTGGATGTTCTTATTCATAAATTATAGACCCAAATATTCTTAATGTGTTGTTATCAATAAATTTAGTTTCTTTTTTACTTAAGTACCTATCACCAGCCTAAAAATAAGTATACTCACTGAGAATTTTGCCTAAAATTGTTCTTAATTTGTTCTTACGTTTGCTCAAAGTTCAGCCTCGTATTCTAATAAAAATGTTCTTATAAAAAACGTTTGGTTCCAATATGGTCACCATGGCAGCAAAATAATAGTGATGTACATGTACATTTAAAATGGGGCTGATGGAGTACACGGTTTTTTAATAAGAATATACTTTATAAGAATATTTATGATGAAATTGGCCAAAAAAATAAGAATATGCTAAGATTATCACCATCATGGAATTCGGCAACAGAACCCGCTAAGAATGCCATTTTTAGAGTCTTTTAGGCTTTTAACTGTAAACTGCCGATTATCCCCGAGTAAGGATCAATACTTCAGGTATTCATAACATGGTAAATTTAGGTAAAATAATGTTTTACATTGGAATATTTTACATTTTAGGCCAGTTCCTTTGATAGGATGATTCACTCTCTCACTCTAATTTAGGTAAAATTTCGATCCTAACCTAAGAATAGCATTTTTCAAAAAGTTAAGAATATCCATGAAGAAATGAAAAAACACCATTCTTATAAAAAAAGCGTGTAGGAATGATTGATCATACATCCCTGTGTGACTAAGCGAGACCCCCCCTACCAATGGAAAAAATAAGTCAAATCAATGGATAAAATTTTAAGAACAAGTTATGAACATTTAAAGGCTTTGTGGACTCTAACACAAAAAAAAATTGACAAAAACACTTACAAATTAGTGAAAATAATAATCTTTAAGACAATTTTTAGGCTTCAAACTAAAAAAGTTAGGAAGATCCAAAGGCTTTTCGATTATGTTCTTAAATAGTTTTTTCTTATGCACCTTCAAAATACTTCTTGTCAACTGCACAAGAGCAGCCACCGGCTAGGAAGTATGAAATATCTGTTCTTGAGGTCCCTTTCTCCTGGAAAAAACCGCTATATGTTCTGCATCCTGGGCTCTCCTTGATTATATCATCTGTTCTTGGAAAAAATGGGACTCCTGGAAAATATAACAGCTATTCTCTAAGAAAGTTAAAATACCCCTAGAAAATGAGACCTTTTTTAAGAAAATTATGAAGCTCCCTGGTTAAAAAAATTTGGCATCTGGTTGTGTTTTTCACAATTTAGCTCCTGGATTTTTTGAATAGATTGTCCGCTGGAAAATTGTATGTGTTTTTCCAAGAACAGATGTCTTTAAGGCGACCCCTGGATTTTACCCGGGTGTTTAGAGGAAAGTCTCTCTTAGATTTATCCATAAAATTTACTCTCCTGAAAAAAAGAACAGATAATTCAAAAAAATATGCCGGCGGCTGCTCTTGACTGCATGAACCTTTCTTTTGTCAAACATCGATTTTCAAAAATGTCAATCAAATTCAAAGATCGCAGCTGTCAATCAAACATAAAAAACTGTCAATCAAATTATGAGATTGTGCTTTGTCAATCAATCGTTTAACCTGTCAATCAAATGCTAAAAATTATTTCATAAAATTTAAAATCTTAAAATACTCTTTTGAAGTAGCTGCTAGAAGGATATTCAAAAGTAACCTCCCAGCATTTTTCTCCTGGACGTGTGCAGCCCACATTCCCTTGCGTCGTGTTACTACAGTCTCTTTTATGCTTTTATGCTTACCGATAGTTGGCATCCTGATCAGCGTTATAAAGCCTGGTATAGACAGGGACAAGGTTAGTGTGTACAGAGAAATGCTTTATTTTTTTCCACTTAAGCACTCTTCTAAATGTCATGTCGGGTGTGCAAATCGGAGGTTCATAGTAGAATCATAAAAACGTAAAAAATTAAAAAGTTACGACCTCGCCAGGATTCGAACCTGGAATCCCCTGATTCGTAGTCAGATGCCTTATCCGTTGGGCCACGAGGCCATGGAAACAATTGCCTCATTTATAATAGTGTTTCTGAATTGATCTGATACATGGTGGCTTATGTGTGCCAAAAATCAAATAAAGTCATTATAAATACACCCCCTTCTCACAGACCGACTGGAACCGACTTCTCACTAGAAAAATTGGCAAATTGGAAAATTATACTCCAATTTTTGTTCCCACTGAAAATACATAAAATAATTAAATAAACCTACCCTCACTGCAAAATATTATGCTGTTTTTCCCGGGACAGAGAGGGGGGAGGGATATAATTAGGCTTAGGCAAAAATGGGTGCTGGGTATGTGCGGACGGTAAGGGTCGGTTCTTTTAACTTTCAAAGTCTCTCTAATTCTTAGGGTCGCAAAAATCAGAAAGATTTAAATTGATAAATTAGTAAATTAGTCTCTCTAAGGGCAGTCTAGTAAGCTAGACGACTAATTCAGACATCGTAGAGGCGTAGAAATAAAGCAAAAAGTAATGGAGGGAACAATTTTAGTCTCTTAGTATTAAAGGGTTGGGAAATTCACGATTTCTAGGAAATTTTTTATTTAGAGTGAAAAAATTGTATAAAATTGTATCTGTAAGGGTAATCGAAGAAAATTTTTCAAATAAATCTTTAACTGTCACCTTTTCAGCAAAAATCAGTCCCTAAGGGTCGGTTTTTGAGGTCCCATCCGCACATACCCCTCATCCGCCAGCCCTAGTAGCCCCTCTCCCGGGTATTTTTCCGATCCCCACTAAATTTATGACTTAAAAACAAAGGAATTTCAATTCCCAGCTATAAAAGACGCCCTGGGGGGGGGGGTACTTCTGTTGGTAAATCAGCTCGTAACAACTAACCTTGCCGACCCCGACGGAGGTGCTCCGCTGTGGTTCGAAAGTGGGACTCGTTTTTTGCAAAACTTTTCCCCAAATTTTCCAAAAAAGGCACCCTCTGAGGGACTGATTTTTCTATTTTGGTGTTTTTGCGACTCTACCTGGGACTCATGGAGGTTAAAAACGGTACCCTGACCAAGGGTGCATCCCCGTAACCCATTTTGCCCTACTACCACCTAGGGTGCTCAGCAGGCTGGGTATATGCCAGACGGCAAGGATCGGAAAATTCAAGATTATAGGAAATTTTTTTTGCGAGCTGACAGGGAGGGGGTGCCACCACAGATCTGTAAAGCCCGGAGGGCTAGATAAGCGACTTTTATCGAAAAGTGAAGCCTAGGTTTGGAAGGAGTGTGATAAATTGCGTGGGTTGCGTGCCTTCGTGGGTCGGAAAAAAATTCGTGGGTCCATGAATAAAATTCGTAGGTTCTGAAAAAAAATTCGTGGGTCCATGAAAAAAATTCGTGGGTTCTGAAAAAAAATTCGTGGGTCCATGAAAAAAATTCGTGGGTCCATGAAAAAAAAAACCACGAATTTTTTTCATGGACCCACGAATTTTTTTTGTGAACCCACAAATTTTTTTTGTGAACCCACGAATTTTTTTTGTGAACCCACGAACTTTTTTTTCAGAACCCACGAATTTTTTTCATGGACCCACGAATTTTTTTTCAGAACCCACGAATTTTTTTCATGGACCCACGAATTTTTTTTCAGAACCTACGAATTTTATTCATGGACCCACGAATTTTTTTCATGGACCCACGAATTTTTTTCCGACCCACGAAGGCACGCAACCCACGCAATTTATCACACTCGTTTGGAAGGATTTCCTACCAAAGTCACGTGACTAAAATATGCAATTTCACCGGTTTGAGAGATGTGAAATAGCGTTTGCCGCCTACTTTTTTTGATCTCGCGCTCCAAAAACAATTAAAATGCTAGTTCCTATCCGCGGACACGAAATTTAAAAAGTCAATTTTCTGCTTCACTTTTTTTGCTGGAGAAAGCTTAAAGTTGCATATCTAGCCCTTCGGGCTTTACAGATCTGTGGGTGCCACCCGACTTTCGACCCTTGGACTAAACCGGGACTAAAATTAAAAAGGGGAAAGCAAAGGAAAATTTTGTGAATTTTACGACCCTATTTGCATTGGGACAAATTAGACCAAATTTCGATCACTCCGGGGGTAAAAAGTTGAAATTTTCCTATTTTTCCGACCCTTAGTGGGACTTTGGGAATCCCAAATAGGTACCCTTAAGGGCGGCACTACCGTACCCTCCAAGTAATTCAAAACAGAAGAAATGAAATTTTGACGGAATGTTGTCGGATCTTTTATACCAAATTTTAGGAACATTTTAGGCGAGTGACAAAGTTTTCCCTGGTGAAAAACCTCTCTGGTCAACATCTCAAGGAAGTAGTGACAAAGATTTCGTCGACTAAATTTTACCTAAGTTTAAAATTTTTCCTCTTTAAGGTATAGGTATCCAAAAAATTCAATGTGCTGTCTGATAGGGTTTACGCATTGAGTTTCAAGCCCGAAGGGCTAGAGGTCAATCTCTTTGGTAGGATTTGAAGCCAACAGATCCTACCAAAGTTGCGCGGCCTTGAGCGACCCGCCTGGTTTTTACACAAATGACAGATTGAAACTAAAATTTACCGCTTAATTTCGAAAAATATATCACTCGAAAACAAAGGAATTGCTAGATTCAATCCGTCATCAAAAATACGGCGCATATTTTAAGGCTTCAATTTTTCTTGCCTGAGAAAGGTTAGAGATTGACCTCTAGCCCTTCGGGCTTGAAACTCAATGGGTTTACGCTCTCAGCAGGTGCTTAGTAAACAAGGGTAATTGGAAAAATCAATTGAAAGAGATTTGTATTAGGGCATCCCCCCCCGTACTAGGTTTACGAGGTGAGGGTATGTCCGAGCCAAAACTCGAAAATCGACCCTTAAAGAGAGTAAAAATTGGCGTTTTTGGGACCCTTAGAGAGACTTTTCTGAAAATTTTTGTCGATTTTCACTCGTTTTTTGTCCCAAATTTTGAAAATCATGACCCTTTGAGAGAGGAATTTCTATTTTTTGTGAATTTTGGACCCTTACAGAGACTCAATTTGCTTTTTAATGGTTTTTGTACTCCCTTGAGAGACTTTCGAGGTTGTTAAAAAGGGACCCTTATGGCTCGCACATAACCAGCACCTATTTTGCCTAAGTGCCACCCACCGGGCTAAATACCCCCAATATATCAGGCAATTAAGAAAACATAAACAAAGTAACCCCTCCCCCCTTGTACGCAGAGAACAATAGAAATGATGTCATTTAAACAATAGATGTACGCTTTTGCTAAACCCCCTCTCCCCCCTTCACTGCGTACGTACTATATGGATGGCCCCTAACCACGATAACAAAATTAAAAAACGGTTACGAATCCAAACCCGAAAGAAGGAAAATGGAGCAGGAAATAAATCAATCGACGCAATCAGCCATATAACATATTCAGTTTTACTTAAGAAAAGTAATGTATTTACATTATAATTTTCAAATAAGCATCTATTCAATTTTCCACAATTTGGAAATTTTAATAACCTAAACTAGGTTCATCATAAAAAGGTTTGCTATCTACTACCAGTTTGGTTGTAAAAACTAACACCTAATACATCTAAAATGTAAAATAAAATATTTTCTACTGAACCAATCAGCGACATCCATCAATCAAAATGGTGTTTCCATCTCCAAGAGATTATTTGAAAATCTACTGCTATTTATCCAAAACATTATTTCAACGCGAACATGAATCTCCAAGATCCAATTTATTGAGTTATTGTACAATCATAATCTACATTTCAATAGTATGAACAAGTTCCAAGTTAGCAACAAAATCTAAAAAAACACCAATTTTCTTTGTTAAAACAACAACTATTATAAAGCACTAGGTTGCTCGATTCGACTCGATTGCATATCGTTTTCGATATCGTAAAACGCGAATTCATCGTGTTTGTAATATTCCGGACATTTGTAATTTGCATTGTACGCGTCGAATGCTGCTTGATCTTGTGGAATGGATGGTTCAGCTGCTGGCGATGGCTGTTTGGCTCCTATGTCTACTCTACCTGGGGAAACGAGAAACAAAGAAAAATGATAAGTAGTTATTATGATAATGAGCGCGTACTACTATCAGCTCTTAATTTTAGCTCCAACTATTTTGAGCCTTTCTTTTCTTATAAACGCCCCCCCCCCGCTTGTTAATTTTTCGAGAAGTTTCTAACCCCCCGGAACTAATTAGGACCCCCCCGTTTATTAATTTTTAAGAATATTTTAAGCTGTCAAAGAGAAGGTCCCTTATTTTGCTCTAAATAGCCTGATTTTAGCCTATATTTACCTTATTTTTGGGTTTTCAGAAGTACAATTTCCAACCCCCCGGCAATTACGTCACCCCCGTTTATTAAAATGTTGAAAATCTTTCAACTCCCCCTGTTTATTTGGCACCTAAGAGTAAGGTATGTGTACACCTTTTTTTTGATTTTTTTGTCAGAAAATACTTTTGACGTAGATATGACCAATTAAAAATATTGTGTTAAGAAAGGTGTAAACATACCTTAATACCTTAAGATTTGCTTTGAAATGGAAAGTCGTTAAAAAAATTAAAGGTATAATCAGATATGTTTTTATATTGTGCTTATCCGCACTGAAAAGTTTTCGGTTGTTTCTCTCAGGACTTTGGAAAATATCTGGAGGCCAAATATCTCATTATACCTTTAAAATTTTTCACGTCTTTCCATTTTAAGGCAAAACTAGTAGAAAGATTAGAAATACTTTTGAAATTGAGATAAATAAACCTGAGTGAAAAAGTCAGAAGAGTACACTACGGCACAGTTATTCTTGTGTGATATGTTATAGGCGAGCTATATAAGTTGCAGGTCATTTGAAATACCTCACACAATTTTCTTTATCATTAGCGGCCTAAAAACCTTTTAACAATATTACTGTTGACAGGCAACTACTTTATTAGGCGTACAAACTTTCGCGAGCAGAAACGATTTTCGCGAATTTTAGCCCTTGTCGCGAAAGTAAACGTCTTGATGATAACAAGGATAAAATTTAGTGTAGATATTATGCGAAAGTCCATCAAAAACTGGTTTTATGCACCGAAAACTTGAATTTTCTACTAAAAATATACCTCATTCGCGAAAGTTTATGCTAACGAAAATTTTTTTTGTCAAATTCGCGAAAGTAAATGTTACGATTTTTCGACCTCGCGAAAGTTTCTGCTCGTGAAAGTGTGTACACCTAAAAGTAAGCAAAGCCTAGATATGGTAATGAGCGTTAATTACCTGAAAAGCGTTACCATAGTATAAGAAAGCCGCGGCTGGAATGAGTTCAGTTGAATTTCTGTTGTTCTATCTATGTCGTAAGAACGAATTTTTTTATGGTTCAATGACAATTTCCATTGTCAATTTAATCTGACTTTTAACAAAGTCCCTCGTAAGACGTAATTTTGCTCATAAACACAAATCTCTTGATAATTCACGCATTCATAATATCAAAGTAAAAGAAAAGAGTTTCGGTTTAAAATATTAGAGCGAACAGAATGTCAGTGCTTTAAGAACTTGAAGAAAATTAAGTGCTTCGAAGTGCCTTCCTGATTATTTTGAACAATTCTTACTGATATTAAAAAATCAATATTCAAGCAGTATTCTTGAAAACTTCATTCGAAAATCAACAGTATTGAGATGACGGCAAGCATTCAAAGTTTAACATTTGAAAATTAGTTCTTGTATTAAAATGTGCGTTATTTGGTCCTAAATTTTTAAAATTTTATCTGGAATTTATAAGAATATACTTCGAACAAGCTAATTAGAGGGCAGTGAGAAAAATCTAAGACTTGAAAAGTAATTATTCTTTAATTGAATTTTATAAACACTTTTCAGGTTGAAGATTTTGCTAGCTTAGATTTAGTTCTTATAAATCACGGAGACACAGATAAAACATCCATTAACGACAAAAACAATAGCGTCATCATTCCAGCCGCGGCTTTCTTATACTATGGCGTTACTGACTCAAAGAAGCCCTCCGATCATTGAAAGATACAGAGGGATTGCATTCAATTTGAGACTTGATATTACATTATCAGAATACGTTGAACTTAGAAATGATTCATAATTCATAGTTGATTGAGCTTTACATAAACCCCGGAGGCAGTTTCTCAGTCCCGGCCAACCAACATATTTTGATCGGAATATTTTTGAAAGTGGTACCCGCATCGAGAGCGCTAGATCTACTTTCGCTTGCACGCAAGTGATGTAGCGCCGTTTGTTGTCAAACAAAATCTTAACTATAAATTCTTTGCGGGTACCACTTTCATAAAAACTCCGATCAAATATGGTGGAAATAGCTTGGTCCAGGGTTTATAAAGGTAAATTGACGATGAATGACGTTATTTGAAAAGAAAAAACAGACAATATTGACACCCTTAAAATTGCAAGAGAAGAAGTAGCCAAGTTGATATAAGAAACCGTTGAAATAATATACAGATTTCCCTCGTTAGAATTATTCATGTCCAACCAAGTTGAAAATCTAATCTAAGGTTAAATATAACGATAAAACACGACATACTTCACTACTACGCCGTCAACTGAGTTTGCCGACGACTTAAAAATTGAAGATTCGTTTAATCTTTTCCCAAAGAGTTTTCGGCTCTGGTTCTAGAAAAGGACAAATAAATTACAGAAAATTATTATCAGTATTCAGTATTAGTGGATAGTAAAAGTAGAGCTAGGAAAAGGACTCAGAAAATCGCAGGAGATGAAGAAAGCAGCAGTTTCTAAAGTTCAATTCATTTGCCCTTTTCTAAGGGAAGAGAAAGAAAAGCAAAGTTCAGACGCACTTAATTAAAGATCAGAGGATAACGAACTCGAGATTGCTGGGAAAATCAAACCAAAGACAACTATTAAGGGCGTAAAAATTTAAGAGCATTAACAACATACTCTCTGGTCCAGCAGATGCCTCTTCTGCTACAACCTCTGGCTCAGGAGCTACCTCCTCAACAACTGCTTCTACTTCAGGGGCTGCCTCCTCAGCGACTGCTTCTACTTCAGGGGCTGCCTCCTCAACGACTGCTTCTACTTCAGGGGCTGCCTCCTCAGCGACTGCTTCTACTTCAGGGGCTGCCTCCTCAGCGACGGCTTCTACTTCAGGGGCTGCCTCTTCAGCGACTGCTTCTACTTCAGGGGCTGCCTCTTCAGCGACTGCTTCTACTTCAGGGGCTACCTCATCGACGACTGTTTCAGTTTCAGTAGCTGCCTCTTCGATGACTGCTTCAGAATCTGCAGTAACTTTTTCGACGACTGCTTCAGTCTCAGCAACAACTTCCTCGACGACTGCTTCAGTTTCAGCAGCAGCCTCCTCGACAACTGCTTCAGTTTCAGCGGCAGCCTCCTCGACAACCGCTTCAGTTTCGGCAGTGAGTTCCTCGACAACTGCTTCAGTTTCAGCGGCAGCCTCCTCGACAACTGCTTCAGTTTCAGCGGCAGCCTCCTCGACAACCGCTTCAGTTTCGGCAGCGACTTCCTCGACAACTGCTTCAGTCTCAGCGGCAACTTCCTCGATGACTGCTTCAGTTTCAGCAGCAGCCTCCTCAACAACAGCTTCAGTTTCAGCAGCAGCTACCTCCTCGACGACTACTTCAGCTTCGACAGCAACTTCCTCAATAATTGTTTCAGTTTCAGCAGCAGCCTCTTCGATGACTGCTTCAGTTTCAGCAACAACTTCCTCGACGACTGCTTCAGCTTCAGCAACAACCTCTTCGACGATGGCTTCAGTTTCGGCAGCAACTTCCTCAACAACTGCTTCAGTCTCGGCAGCAGCCTCCTCAACGACTGCTTCAGTTTCAGCAACAACCTCTTCGACGATGGCTTCAGTTTCGGCAGCAACTTCCTCAACAACTGCTTCAGTCTCGGCAGCAGCCTCTTCGACAACAGCTTCAGTTTCAGCAACAACCTCTTCGACGATGGCTTCAGTTTCGGCAACAACTTCCTCGACGACTGCTTCAGTTTCAGCAGCAGCCTCCTCGACGATGGCTTCAGTTTCTGCAACAACTTCCTCGACGACTGCTTCAGTTTCAGCAGCAGCCTCTTCGACGATGGCTTCAGTTTCGGCAACAACTTCCTCAACAACTGCTTCAGTCCCGGCAGCAGCCTCTTCGACGATGGCTTCAGTTTCGGCAACAATTTCGTCGACGACTGCTTCAGTTTCAGCAGCAGCCTCTTCGACGATGGCTTCAGTTTCGGCAACAACTTCCTCAACAACTGCTTCAGTCTCGGCAGCAGCCTCTTCGACGATGGCTTCAGTTTCAGCAGCTACCTCCTCGACAACAGCTTCAGTTTCAGCAGCAACTTCCTCGACGACTGCTTCAGTTTCGGCAGCAGCCTCCTCAATGACTGCTTCAGTTTCAGCAGCAGCTTCCTCGACAACTGTAGTTTCGGCAGCAGCTTCCTCAACAACTGCAGTTTCGGCAGCAACTTCCTCGACAACTGCTACAAGAATATTGAAACACACTTTAGAGTTGAACTTAATACAAGTTCATAACAAATGTTGTGTGTGTATGTTGGACCCCTTCTTCTCGTTCTAAGAGAAGATTTCTAAACGTCTACATTCCACGCGATGACAACGATAAAGCAGGTAAGTAAAGCAGACAAGATAGCTAGATCTAAAGATATTACTATGGTACTACAGTATAACGAAAGAGCAATTTATACGGAAAATACAGACGAACGGTGTACGTGTATGCTATAAACTTCTCATACTAAGAGAGAGTTTCTAAACGTCTAAACTGTTAATTGGTTTGCATACATTCAACGGCTTCGGCAACTTCAGAGACAGCTTCGACGGTTTCTTCGGCGACTGCTTCCGATTCTATTGCGACAGCTATAATTGAAAAGATTATGGTTGTTCGTATCAACAATTGTATTAATCTGTTGGAGTGTCACCTGACGTGATCACTGATAAGCTGTCTAAGCTGATATAAGGTTAGTTTATTATTTCTATGTCAAGTGTAAGTAGATTGTTATTGGCTTTATATAAATTACATTAGTAGAAGTTACGATGGTATGTAGTTGATGTATCATGAAATAAACTGAATAGATACGATACTGGTGACAAAACAATGTAATGAATTAGCTCTGGTTGGACGGCCTACCTTTTGTCCTGCCTATTCCAGTTGTGAACTAAAGTTGGTAAAAGTTGTCCTTTTTTGACGTCAATGCAATGACCAATCCTTTTCAAGCAAAGATTTTAAACACCAACTTTCTGCCTACTCTACTAATAATTAGAATAGGCAGGGAGGAAATTCTGCCGTCGAAACCAGAGCTTACCGAGTTAATATAGCAAGATAGAAGAAACAAATGAATGGTGTGTGTGCGTGATGTGTCTGTTCTCTGATTCTAACAGAGGGACGACCTAAGCGTCGAAAAGAAGACACATCTTACACTCCGCTGGCGTGGGATCAGCAATTGCCTCTGCTACAGCCTCCACTATAGGCGTTGTAGCTAAAAGAAGAGAATAAACATATGAAGTGAACAGTTTGATCTTCGATGTTTTGAGTGGATAATCCAGTTATCTCAAACCAGGAACCCTACTTTGGCCTAAGAGCCTTAGACAGCTCGAGAATCACTCCAAACAATGTGTGGCAGCCATATCCAACAATCAATTCCCTCCAGAACGACACTTCTCTGCATTTGGGCATCTTAAAAAGGCTAACTACGCTATACAATGGATATTATTATATTGTTCCTTTTTTTAGAGCACTTTTCATTGGTGATCATCCATCCACCTCTACTCATACTAATATACAATGGATGTCAACTGGTATGGGGTGTAAGTGACACCTTGTAAAGCGAAAACTAGGGCTGGGTGAGTTTCTCCAATGAACAGAGGAATCTTGTAAACATGGGAAAACTAAAGTAACAGATTAAAGAGCTGTAACAACAGTTAAAAACAACAAATCATACATTTCGCGTTTTCAGCAGCAACTTCAACTACTGGTGTAGATGCTAAAAGAAGAATAAGTTATTGGTAACAGTGCGCATTATTTAAAGAATATAGTTTAGCTAGAACTAGATACACAGTAAAGTTTAAAAATAAAAAATAAAAGTAATACTACAGTATCTTTAATTTTGGTATTTTAGACAACATTCAAAACATACCTTTATCGGTGACTTTGCAGGCTACAGTTCTTGCTGTTGACAGAGATCGAACAGTGGTTCTGTACACACATTGTTGCTAGAAGAGAAAACAATATATAGATTTAAGTTGTGCAAATATTTCTTGTATGGTGTAATCTGATATTGCCAAACAGGAAAAAAACAAATGGGTTTTACGGTTTGGGTCTCCCTAACTCGAACACTAATTTGTTTGAGTTAAGAAAATGTTGAGTCATAGAATAAGGTTTAGAAGGCATTGTTAACTGAAGGGACCATAAACCTCATTCGAGTCAAGGAGACATTCAAGTTATAAAGGTCCGAGTAAATAGACTCCACTGTTCAATGAACATAGGCTTACTTAAAGCAACTTAAAGCAACAGGAAAAATGTACATAAGGTCACTGTTATTCAAACTCGAAGACTCTACAACAATCAACAAAGCTTCACATCCACACTATCTAAGATCCTCACACCCAAAATAGCAACGTTACTACATAATGTCAATGTTTGACTATTGGCTTCACAGAAGCATCATTCAACTAAATTCTGCTAAGTTGTGTTTTCTTAAAGAATTTAGAGGAAAATCATAGCAGAATAGCCAACAGACAGTATCTTTAAATTAAAAAAAAGCCACGTATTGGTACTGTATATCAAAGCAAAAAAAAAAAATGGGAATGTGTTTCAATCAGTTAAGAATAAAAATTAAAACAATAATTTATACATACCAATGGTTGTCGAAGAGATCTGATGAGTTGTGTGGAAGACATTGCAATTGATGTTTAGCAGATGATGTTATAGTACAGATATTTTGTTAATTAGCACTGAAAGATACAAACGATAGAAAAATTGTAGAATTAGGGATTTTTTCGATTCAACAAAAATATACCCCCCCTTCCAAAGTCAAAGGGTTGCTAACACAGATTTTCGGCAACAAAACTTCAGACAAGACTCACTACTAGATAAAAAAACATGATTTTGATTGTATGCGTGAAGTCTATAATTATAATTTTATGAAAATTTACAAAAGAGTGTAAAAATATATAATATAATATCTATGTCCCAGTATATGATTTTGGTTATCAATTGCAGATAAGCTATAATACAACTGTAAAATTTCGAAATTTCATTTAAAAATCATATTTGACAGTTTGTTTGCAATCACATATCAGATTGATTCTTGACATCAAACTGCATTTTGGTAATTCCTTCTAAAGCACATTGGATAGTGTCACCTCCTTTGACAGGACCCACACCACTTGGGGTACCCGTTAAAATAATATCACCATACTCTAATTTCATTATTTTACTAATATGACTGATCAAAAATGGTAGTGAGAAAATCATATCCCGAGTATTCCCACTTTGTCGTGTAACACCATTCACTGCTAAATTAATATCAATGTTGTTAACATCCTTAATAGCAGATTTTGGAATAACATCACTAATCGGACAAAATGTGTCCCAACATTTTGCTAATAACCAAGGATGGCTGTTCTTTTTAGCGACATCTTGTAAATCCCGCTCAGTCATGTCTAGCGCAAGTAAATAACTATCAACATGGTCCATAGCTTTTTCTTCAGGGATCTTTGATCCTTTTTTCCCGATAACAATACCTAATTCTACTTCATGGTGAATATTTGTACTTCCCTCAGGTACAATTACTGGTGAGCCTTCAGTAATAATACTAACAGGTGGTTTTAAAAACAATAATGGTTTCGTAGGAACAGCATTATTGAGTTCCGCGCAATGTTCTTGGTAATTGCGCCCAACACAAACAATTTTACGACATATTCTCACAAGTTCTCCACGTGAAATCATACTGAATTCTATTTAAAGGCTGTAAACATAGAAACAGATTTGAGATGTTGTAGCAAATTTTTAATTGAATAAATCTTTAAACTTTAAAACAGTTGACATTTAAAAAAATCGAAGCAATCTTTACTACAAACCAGCAAAAGTACATCAAAAGAAACAAAGAATTAAAAAAATGATGACTTTATATTGTATTTTTCTGTACAAAAAATATCAACGAGTTTGACTCAACTGATAAATCAAAATATCTATCCCTAAATTGGTTAAAAAGTACAAACTGTTTGGTTATAAATTAACTAAAATAAAAATCTAGATATATGATGAGTTGTATAAAGTTGTCTTAGTCTCTATAACTTGATTGGTGTTTATTTTACTTCAAATTTCATGCTTTTAATTCCTTTAAAGCCACAATCAATGATATCCCCACTCTTAACGGTTGATATACCACCAGGAGTACCAGTTAAAATAAGATCACCTCTTTCCAATTTGGTAATCTTACTGGTATAACTGATCAATTGGGAAATTGAGAAATTCAAATCTTTCGTGTTGGCTGCTTGTCGGTCCTCACCATTCACTGTCAACCATAAATCAACATTATCTGGATCAGGAACTTCAGATTTGCTCAGAATTTCGCTGATCGGACAAAAGGTATCAAAGCATTTGGCCAAAAGCCATGGTTTCTTTTCATCCAAAGCCTCTTTGAAATGTGATGTTGAGGTCATGTCCAAAGCAAGGACGTAACCTTCAATATGATCCATTACTTGGTTTTCTGGGATTGAAGAACCACCTTTACTGATGACAACTCCAAGTTCTACTTCATGGTTGATTGTATCACATCCCTCTGGAATTCTAATAAATTCTCCTTGTGGTAGTAAACTTGTAGGGGCTTTCAGAAAAATGACAGGATTTGGGGGTGGTGGGTTAGGCCCTTTAAATGCAAAAGCAGCACCAACTATTTTACGACATGATGTAAACAAATCAACCTTTGATGCCATATTTGTATTATCTATATAGATTCAAAAACAAAGTCTAAATCATTTTAAAGTATATTTTGAATGATATTTATACTCACTCTTCTATTTATATTAACAAAAGACCAAGACCTGAATATTTAAAACTCACTGAAATATGAAGATACCATTACATCAAAGAAATAGAACTTAAAAAAGGAAATCTTTTTCATAGTTTTTAAACACTTTCAATGATCTTCTTTCAAAATTGCAAACCAAGCTATCTGCCTAAGATAGTCCTTCAAAATGAATCAAGCTTATCTGGATTTTCCTTCAAAAATACGAAGTCTCTATTAATTAGGTCTGATTAGGTTGAAATTCATGTCATAGCTTGGTTTGCAATTTTGAAAGAAGATCATTGAAAGGAGCCTGGTACTTTTTAAAGTAGGTTACCTAAAAAATGTGCTTTCAATTTTGAAATTAATGTTTTCTAAACAGTATAGTTTGTAATTTTGACGGAAAATTCAAACAAAGTATGCTGCATATTTTGAAGGAACCAATCTAACCAACATGCTGCATATTTCTGATAGAAAATCCACACAAAGTATCTACAAGTAGTTTTGAAGGAAAATCTAAACAACATGTTACGTATTTTAGAAGGAAAATCTAAACAGAAAGCTGCATGGTTTGGAAAAAAAATCCAAACATCATGCTGCGTATTTTTGAAGGAAAATCCAAACAAAATGAAAGCTGCATATTTATGAAGGAAAATCCAAACAGAATGAATGCTGCATGGTTTGAGGAAAAATCCAAATATCATGCTGTGTATTTTTAAAGGAAAATCTAAACATTATGCTGCGTATTTTTGAAGGAAAAAAATCCAAACAACATGCTTCCCAACATTATGTAGAGATTTTATGGATTAAGAGGGTCTTAGTTGATTGCACAAGAAATCAATTTCCAAATTTAATGGCGATAATATCCAACTCTTTCTTATGTGTTACAGAAATGTGTTATTATCTCCCTAGCCGTAGCGAAATTAAGGATGGCTGACGAAACAACCATGAAAGTGAAGGAAAAAATTTAGAGATTCATCCATTTTTGATAATTTTAAATTTTGACGATAAGAGATGGGGGTGGGGGGTTTCAAATTAGCATCTATTTGACGTTAGTCATAGGAAGAATCGATATGTGAAGGACCCCTAAAAGAAACAAAAATTGGGGGCAGAATTGGGGAGATTTGTATCCATCATTACCCTGCAATTCCAGAGGTGTCAATCGCACGAATCAAGTGCCAAATCAATTGAACGCAATTGAATACTTAATTGAAAAACTGCAATTCGATTGCCGAATTCAATCGAATTGCAATCGAATATTACCCAGGATTTGCTGTTCGATTGCTTCGATTACGTTTGATTTTAATCGATTATGTTAGATTACGCTCAATTGATTAAATTGTATTAGATTTTATTCGCTTTCGTACCGCACTTAAGCGCTCGGCTGCCCACTCAGCACTAACGGAGTGATCAAATTTAATTTAATTTTATTTATTCCGGGCATTTTAATGCTGGTTTTTGCTAGGTTAAATTAAACAAGACACATATTTCCTGTATCTTAATGAATTGTACCAAACTTTTTGATTCTTTCTATCCCAACATTGAAATTTATATAATACATTATACAAGTCTATTTTCTTCTTATCTGTCGAGAGTGCTCGATGATATCAGAGCTTGTTCAAATTAAAGGAAAGAGACTTTGATTTATTGTTTCAGAACTTTAAGTTCGGACGACAATCATCAGCTAAATCAATACATTATATATTCCTTTATATAAGGCCACGATCACAAATAACTGATGTTCACGTTCTTTTTAGGGGAAAAATGAGTCGGTAGGTCAGAGAAAAAAAACGTCAGAAACAAAAATGAATTTTCAAATATGAGTTGGGCAAAAATCAACCATTATAAATTGAAAATAAACACTGTTTTGCAATGTTTATGTAGACGGTCTGTCACCGTGATACGATACTGCCCCTCTTTTTAAAAATATGATATCTCTGTTTCTTTGACTAGGGAGATAATAACACATTTCTGTAACACATAAGAAAGAGTTGGATATTATCGCCATTAAATTTGGAAATTGATTTCTTGTGCAATCAACTAAGACCCTCTTAATCCATAAAATCTCTACATAATGTTGGGAAGCATGTTGTTTGGATTTTTTTCCTTCAAAAATACGCAGCATAATGTTTAGATTTAAAATCTAAACATTATGCTGCGTATTTTTGAAGGAAAAAAATCCAAACAACATGCTTCCCAACATTATGTAGAGATTTTATGGATTAAGAGGGTCTTAGTTGATTGCACAAGAAATCAATTTCCAAATTTAATGGCGATAATATCCAACTCTTTCTTATGTGTTACAGAAATGTGTTATTATCTCCCTAGTCAAAGAAACAGAGATATCATATTTTTAAAAAGAGGGGCAGTATCGTATCACGGTGACAGACCGTCTACATAAACATTGCAAAACAGTGTTTATTTTCAATTTATAATGGTTGATTTTTGCCCAACTCATATTTGAAAATTCATTTTTGTTTCTGACGTTTTTTTTCTCTGACCTACCGACTCATTTTTCCCCTAAAAAGAACGTGAACATCAGTTATTTGTGATCGTGGCCTTATATAAAGGAATATATAATGTATTGATTTAGCTGATGATTGTCGTCCGAACTTAAAGTTCTGAAACAATAAATCAAAGTCTCTTTCCTTTAATTTGAACAAGCTCTGATATCATCGAGCACTCTCGACAGATAAGAAGAAAATAGACTTGTATGTTATATAAATTTCAATGTTGGGATAGAAAGAAGAATCAAAAAAGTTTGGTACAATTCATTAAGAACAGGAATATGTGTCTTGTTTAATTAACCTAGCAAAAACCAGCATTAAAATGCCCGGAATAAATAAAATTAAATTAAATTTGATCATCCGTTAGTGCTGAGTGGGCAGCCGAGCGCTTAAGTGCGGGTACGAAAGCGAATAAAATCTAATACAATCTTAATCAATTGAGCGTAATCTAACATAATCGATTAAAATCAAACGTAATCGAAGCAATCGAACAGCAAATCCTGGGTAATATTCGATTGCAATTCGATTGAATTCGGCAATCGAATTGCAGTTTTTCAATTAAGTATTCAATTGCGTTCAATTGATTTGGCACTTGATTCGTGCGATTGACACCTCTGGAATTGCAGGGTAATGATGGATACAAATATCTCCCCAATTAGGCCCCCAATTTGATTGTTCTTTTTAGGGGTCCTTCACATATCGATTCTTCCTATGACTAAACGTCAAATAGATGCTAATTTTCAAATATGACCCCCCCCAACCCCCATCTTTATCGTCAAAATTTAAAATTATCAAAAATGGATGAATCTCTAAATTTTTTCCTTCACTTTCATGGTTGTTTCGTCAGCCATCCTTAATTTCGCTACGGCTAGGGAGATAATAACACATTTCTGTAACACATAAGAAAGAGTTGGATATTATCGCCATTAAATTTGGAAATTGATTTCTTGTGCAATCAACTAAGACCCTCTTAATCCATAAAATCTCTACATAATGTTGGGAAGCATGTTGTTTGGATTTTTTTCCTTCAAAAATACGCAGCATAATGTTTAGATTTTCCTTTAAAAATACACAGCATGATATTTGGATTTTTCCTCAAACCATGCAGCATTCATTCTGTTTGGATTTTCCTTCATAAATATGCAGCTTTCATTTTGTTTGGATTTTCCTTCAAAAATACGCAGCATGATGTTTGGATTTTTTTTCCAAACCATGCAGCTTTCTGTTTAGATTTTCCTTCTAAAATACGTAACATGTTGTTTAGATTTTCCTTCAAAACTACTTGTAGATACTTTGTGTGGATTTTCTATCAGAAATATGCAGCATGTTGGTTAGATTGGTTCCTTCAAAATATGCAGCATACTTTGTTTGAATTTTCCGTCAAAATTACAAACTATACTGTTTAGAAAACATTAATTTCAAAATTGAAAGCACATTTTTTAGGTAACCTACTTTAAAAAGTACCAGGCTCCTTTCAATGATCTTCTTTCAAAATTGCAAACCAAGCTATGACATGAATTTCAACCTAATCAGACCTAATTAATAGAGACTTCGTATTTTTGAAGGAAAATCCAGATAAGCTTGATTTCATTTTGAAGGGACTATCTTAGGCAGATAGCTTGGTTTTGCAATTTTGAAAGAAGATCATTGAAAGTGTTTAAAAAACTATGAAAAAGATTCCTTTTTTAAGTTCTATTTCTTTGATGTAATGGTATCTTCATATTTCAGTGAGTTTTAAATATTCAGGTCTTGGTCTTTTGTTAATATAATAGAAGAGTGAGTATAAATATCATTCAAAATATACTTTAAAATGATTTAGACTTTGTTTTTGAATCTATATAGATAATACAATATGGCATCAAAGGTTGATTTGTTTACATCATGTCGTAAAAATAGTTGGTGCTGCTTTTGCATTTAAAGGGCCTAACCCACCCACCCCCAAATCCTGTCATTTTTCTGAAAGCCCCTACAAGTTTACTACCACAAGGAGAATTTATTAGAATTCCAGAGGGATGTGATACAATCAACCATGATGAAGTAGAACTTGGAGTTGTCATCAGTAAAGGTGGTTCTTCAATCCCAGAAAACCAAGTAATGGATCATATTGAAGGTTACGTCCTTGCTTTGGACATGACCTCAACATCACATTTCAAAGAGGCTTTGGATGAAAAGAAACCATGGCTTTTGGCCAAATGCTTTGATACCTTTTGTCCGATCAGCGAAATTCTGAGCAAATCTGAAGTTCCTGATCCAGATAATGTTGATTTATGGTTGACAGTGAATGGTGAGGACCGACAAGCAGCCAACACGAAAGATTTGAATTTCTCAATTTCCCAATTGATCAGTTATACCAGTAAGATTACCAAATTGGAAAGAGGTGATCTTATTTTAACTGGTACTCCTGGTGGTATATCAACCGTTAAGAGTGGGGATATCATTGATTGTGGCTTTAAAGGAATTAAAAGCATGAAATTTGAAGTAAAAATAAACACCAATCAAGTTATAGAGACTAAGACAACTTTATACAACTCATCATATATCTAGATTTTTATTTTAGTTAATTATAACCAAACAGTTTTGTACTTTTTAACCAATTTAGGGATAGATATTTTGATTTATCAGTTGAGTCAAACTCGTTGATATTTTTTTGTACAGAAAAATACAATATAAAGTCATCATTTTTTTAATTCTTTGTTTCTTTTGATGTACTTTTGCTGGTTTGTAGTAAAGATTGCTTCGATTTTTTTTAAATGTCAACTGTTTTAAAGTTTAAAGATTTATTCAATTAAAAAAATTTGCTACAACATCTCTCAAATCTGTTTCTATGTTTACAGCCTTTTTTAAATAGAATTCAGTATGATTTCACGTGGAGAACTTGTGAGAATATGTCGTAAAATTGTTTGTGTTGGGCGCAATTACCAAGAACATTGCGCAGGGGAACTCAATAATGCTGTTCCTACGAAACCATTATTGTTTTTAAAACCACCTGTTAGTATTATTACTGAAGGCTCACCAGTAATTGTACCTGAGGGAAGTACAAATATTCACCATGAAGTAGAATTAGGTATTGTTATCGGGAAAAAAAAGGATCAAAAGATCCCTGAAGAAAAAGCTATGGACCATGTTGATAGTTATTTACTTGCGCTAGACATGACTGAGCGGGATTTACAAGATGTCGCTAAAAGAACAGCCATCCTTGGTTATTAGCAAAATGTTGGGACACATTTTGTCCGATTAGTGATGTTATTCCAAAATCTGCTATTAAGGATGTTAACAAACATTGATATTAATTTAGCAGTGAATGGTGTTACACGACAAAGTGGGAATACTCGGGATATGATTTTCTCACTACCATTTTTGATCAGTCATATTAGTAAAATAATGAAATTAGAGTATGGTGATATTATTTTAACGGGTACCCCAAGTGGTGTGGGTCCTGTCAAAGGAGGTGGGTGACACTATCCAATGTGCTTTAGAAGGAATTACCAAAATGCAGTTTGATGTCAAGAATCAATCTGATATGTGATTGCAAACAAACTGTCAAATATGATTTTAAATGAAATTTTCGAAATTTTACAGTTGTATTATAGCTTATCTGCAATTGATAACCAAAATCATATACTGGGACATAGATATATATTATATATTTTACACTCTTTTGTAAATTTTCATAAAATTTATATTATAGACTTCACGCATACAATCAAAATCATGTTTTTTTATCTAGTAGTGAGTCTTGTCTGAAGTTTTGTTGCCGAAAATCTGTGTTAGCAACCCTTTGACTTTGGAAGGGGGGGTATATTTTTGTTGAATCGAAAAAATCCCTAATTCTACAATTTTTCTATCGTTTGTATCTTTCAGTGCTAATTAACAAAATATCTGTACTATAACATCATCTGCTCTAAACATCAATTGCAATGTCTTCCACACAACTCATCAGATCTCTTCGACAACCATTGGTATGTATAAATTATTGTTTTAATTTTTATTCTTAACTGATTGAAACACATTCCCATTTTTTTTTTGCTTTTGATATACAGTACCCAATACGTGGCTTTTTTTTTTTTATTTAAGATACTGTCTGTTGGCTATTCTGCTATGATTTTCCTCTAATTCTTTAAGAAAAAACACAACTTAGCAGAATTTAGTTGAATGATGCTTCTGTGAAGCCAATAGTCAAAACATTGACATTATGTGTAACGTTGCTATTTTGGGTGTGAGGATCTTAGATAGTGTGGATGTGAAGCTTTGTTGCTTGTTGTAGAGTCTTCGAGTTTGAATAACAGTGACCTTTATGTACATTTTTCCTGTTGCTTTAAGTTGCTTTAAGTAAGCCTATGTTCATTGAACAGTGGAGTCTATTTACTCGGACCTTTATAACTTGAATGTCTCCTTGACTCGAATGAGGTTTATGGTCCCTTCAGTTAACCAATGCCTTCTAAACCTTATTCTATGACTCAACATTTTCTTAACTCAAACAAATTAGTGTTCGAGTTAGGGAGACCCAAACCGTAAAAACCCATTTGTTTTTTTCCTGTTTGGCAATATCAGATTACACCATACAAGAAATATTTGCACAACTTAAATCTATATATTGTTTTCTCTTCTAGCAACAATGTGTGTACAGAACCACTGTTCGATCTCTGTCAACAGCAAGAACTGTAGCCTGCAAAGTCACCGATAAAGGTATGTTTTGAATGTTGTCTAAAATACCAAAATTAAAGATACTGTAGTATTACTTTTATTTTTTATTTTTAAACTTTACTGTGTATCTAGTTCTAGCTAAACTATATTCTTTAAATAATGCGCACTGTTACCAATAACTTATTCTTCTTTTAGCATCTACACCAGTAGTTGAAGTTGCTGCTGAAAACGCGAAATGTATGATTTGTTGTTTTTAACTGTTGTTACAGCTCTTTAATCTGTTACTTTAGTTTTCCCATGTTTACAAGATTCCTCTGTTCATTGGAGAAACTCACCCAGCCCTAGTTTTCGCTTTACAAGGTGTCACTTACACCCCATACCAGTTGACATCCATTGTATATTAGTATGAGTAGAGGTGGATGGATGATCACCAATGAAAAGTGCTCTAAAAAAAGGAACAATATAATAATATCCATTGTATAGCGTAGTTAGCCTTTTTAAGATGCCCAAATGCAGAGAAGTGTCGTTCTGGAGGGAATTGATTGTTGGATATGGCTGCCACACATTGTTTGGAGTGATTCTCGAGCTGTCTAAGGCTCTTAGGCCAAAGTAGGGTTCCTGGTTTGAGATAACTGGATTATCCACTCAAAACATCGAAGATCAAACTGTTCACTTCATATGTTTATTCTCTTCTTTTAGCTACAACGCCTATAGTGGAGGCTGTAGCAGAGGCATTGCTGATCCCACGCCAGCGGAGTGTAAGATGTGTCTTCTTTTTCGACGCCTTAGGTCGTCCCTCTGTTAGAATCAGAGAACAGACCATCACGCACACACACCATTCATTTGTTTCTTCTATCTTGCTATATTAACTCGGTAAGCTCGGGTTTCGACGGCAGAATTTCCTCCCTGCCTATTCTAATTATTAGTAGAGTAGGCAGAAGAAAGTTGGTGTTTTAAAATCTTTGCTTGAAAAGGCTTGGTCCTTGCATTGACGTCAAAAAAGGACAACTTTTACCAACTTTAGTTCACAACTGGAATAGGCCAGGACAAAAGGTAGGCCGTCCAACCAGAGCTAATTCATTACATTGTTTTGTCACCAGTATCGTATCTATTCAGTTTATTTCATGATCATCAACTACATACCATCGTAACTTTCTACTAATGTAATTTTTAAAGCCATACAATCTACTTACACTTGACATAGAAATAATAACTAACCTTATATCAGCTTAGACGCTTCTCAGTGCTCACGTCAGGGACCTCCACCAGCTTAATACAATTGTTGATACGAACAACCATAATCTTTCAATTCTAGCGTCGCAATAGAA
>NW_027104493.1:138012-193841 GCF_902728285.1 Clytia hemisphaerica | reverse complement strand
GCCAAAACAATTTTATAAATACGATAACATCGGAGAAGCATCAGAGAGTGAGTCAAACTGGCTGGATACCGATCTCTATCACATCGCAAACTTTATGAAAGGATCTCCACATGACGTAAGTTAATTTGTTCGTTCACTGATGTGTTCTTTACTTCTCAAATTAGTCACTTTTCGGGATCAGGGAGAAGTGTTAAGGTCGGTCTCCACTTGCGCGCGCTTTGATCGCACTTTTTGGCTTCAATCATGGCGTTCTAAATTTGCAGCCACTTACAATGCATTTTCTACCCATTTTTTCGGTGTTGTTTTTCTTGCGCGACGTCAAAAATGGGTGTTTTGAAAAAGAATTGACGTCAACACTGCAATGACATCATTAATTAGGTCCACAGGATTTTGACGTCAAAGCACGCTTGCTATGCCATGGCTTCAATCCTTTTTGCTGGGAAAAAAGATTACGTCATAGAAATATAGCGCGCGCTCGAAAAAAAGGTGAATACATTTCAACTTTTTTCAACCGTTACGTCGGATCGCGTCAATGGAATTGCTTCGTTTTTCTTTTGACCAATAACGTGGAAGCTTTGTTCAAAAAAGTGCGATCGCAGCGCGCACAAGTGGAGACCGGCCTTTAAACGAGGTTAGAAAGTTTGGTGCGTCATTTCGAAAATGATAAAATTATTTTAAATTTTGTTTCGGTGTGTGTTTATTACAGGTAATCTTGACAGTAGCAGAGGCTGAATCAGTCCTCACTTGGGACTTTGATGTCATCGAAGGGGATTGTCATTTCCAAGTATTACGTCACAAGCGGCCGCGGGAAGCCAGTATGGTCAGCACAACTTGTTTAGGTGACACCAGCATAACGAAACCCTCCATTCGTCCAGGCATCGACGCTCAAGTTGTCGAACGCCCTATACTCTGTCGACAAGGCGACTCAGTTCAGGTAAGGATGGTCAAAGGACGGTTTACGCTTTCTTTACATATACTACCAATTTACAGGATGAAAATTGTGCAAAAGTACTTTTAGACCAATTACAAGATTTTTCCAAGAGCTAGTCTATTCACCATTAGGCTGCACGCATTCCCTTTGATATTATGTTTTGATATAGGGGATGCTAATCGTGTTTAAAATTCTCGACCGAGAGTCACCATCAGATGTTTCTATTTTCTTAAAGACTTTAGAAGTCTAGATTATATTAACCTCAAGCCATTCAAACTTTTAATTCAAATTTAATGAAATTTAAAGATCTCTCATGAAACTTACTAATCAAGCTAATCAAGTTTCTAAAACTCAAAAATACAAAGACGGTGGTAACTCTTGGACGGGAATTTTATTTACGTTGCGTATCCCCAATATCAAATCATACCTTAGGGGATGCGGGCAGCCTACTTCAACATAGTTTTTTTTAGCCTAGTTATACAAGAAACTTATTAACTTTAATCTTTTTACACCAACCCATCATGAGTTTCTCATTGTATATTCCCAGGGTACACACATTTGTCAACAACCTGGGGTTTACATCTTACAATGGAAATTCTCGAATTCCGGGACTTCGCGACAAAGTTTGAAGATACAAAACAAGTGTAAATTAATGTTGTATTATGATATCTTACCCTCGAAAGACTTCAGGTTTGTTTTTCATATCCAACTCAAAAATACCTTTCCAACGGTTTCGAAGATCTCTTATATTTTTGATTATACTCAATATCTTTCAAACGATGTATAACTTATCAATACCTTATCGGCCCTTTTTACGCCGGCCCTTATTACGCCACAGCCTGATTTTGGGCTTACGCCAATTATGTAGGGCCGTAAATAACGCCAAAATTTGTTAGAATGGCTATTTGTGCTTCAATTTACATTAAAATATCACTTTTCAGTTGTAAACTGTTGAAAATTCCATTAAAAATCACTGATTTTTGCAGAAGTTTTAGATATGGAATAAAACAATGGATAATTTTTTATCTTCGAATCATACATAAAATCCTTTAAATAGAGTACAATGGTCAAAAATTAACGCCACTTTTAATTAAAACTTGCAAAATTTTGGCCCTTTTTTACACCGGCCCTTTTAACGCGCCTTTTACGGCCCTTATTACGCCAAGAGCCTAAAAATAACGCCAATAAGGGCCGGCGTAAAAAGGGCCGATAAGGTAGCGAGTTTATGTATCAGTGGTTTTCTATGACGGATACGTATATATCTTCTTATTATTCTGATCAGCCTCGATTTCGCGAGTCAAAACTGCGGATTTTTTCAAATCGCTTGAGTCACTACGCCGTCCTAAAAAGTGCAAATACATAAACTCGTCAATTTAGCATACGTGGATACCAAGTAAAAAGAGTCAGTTGTCCACAAACCTTGCGGGCAGTGCAGTGTCAACTTAAAACCAAGAAGGGCAATCCTATCACAAAAAACCATAACTTTTGATCATTCATGATATGCACCACTGGAGAGTCTTCTGAGAACCTTTAAAAATTTTCCACCCAATACGTCACTTAAACAATAGAAAAAGTGACGTATTGGGTGAAAAAAAATCTGAAAAGTTGCATAATTTCATAAAGTCATTGCAGTGGTGCATATCATGAATTGGTTGGAAGATAGGTTAGGAACGACAATGACCTTTTGGAGCAGGGTTTTGAACTGATATTTTTTCTCATTACAGAGGTTCGATGTCCAGCATTACGTCCAGCGCGAGCGGCTTCTCACAGCTTAGCATCTCCTCAACAACAAATAGCGGAGCAACCAAAGGCTTCTTAGCTAGCTTTTCGAGTAATGCAAGCAATAACAGGTGATGTGTATGTCGCTTAGAAGATTATGGAGTGACAGAAATGCGTTTCTCAGAAGATTATGGTGTAACCAATATATGTCGCTTAAAGAAGATTATGGAGTGGCATAAATGCGTTTCTCAGAAGATTATAGTGTAACCATCATATGTCGCTAAGAAGATTATGATGTGACAGAAATGCGTTTCTCAGAAGATTATGGTCTAACCAAACATATGTCGCTTAGAAGATTATGATGTGACAGAAATGCGTTTCTCAGAAGATTATGGTGTAACCATCATATGTCGCTAAGAAGATTATGATGTGGCATAAATGCGTTTCTCAGAAGCCAACGACATGCGTTAGTTAGCTACCATGCTAAATGACGTAATGACATGTCGTAGAACTGGAGATCCAACTAAATAAACTCCCTCTCCGTTGGTCCAATATATGTTTCGAAATAGGTCCTTTGCTATCATGGCGTTCTAAATTACCGGCCTGGTAAACGCGCGGCTATCTCATTTTTATGCAGGCCCGAAATTGGAAACTAACGTAATTTCGTGGTTAATTTCGCGTTTACCAGGCCTGTAATTTAGAACGCCATGTGTGCTATACATTATTGAAACACAATGTTTTGACCTTGCCTGTTACGTCATAACTACGCCATAAGAAGAAAAGAACCGTGTTTGTTGGAGCTTCTGCTGGTTTGAAACCTCCTCAAATAGATGTGCACAGTTTTGTTGGTGAACTTAAGTGTTTGATTATGTGACGTTTGAAAACTCTTCAAATAGATATGCACAGTTTTGTGATGGACTTGAGTGTTTGATTATATGACGTTTGAAAACTCCTCAAATAGATGTGCACAGCTTTGTGGTGAACTTATCGTATTACTTCAAATAAAAGCCCCTCTTCTTTTAAACGCCCCCCCCTCAAATAAACGCCCCTCCTAACAGAAAAATTATTTAATAAACGCCCCCCCCCCTCTTCAAATAATCGCCCCTTTCGAATAATCACCCCTTTAAGAGAGGGACGTTTATTAGAAACTTGTGACTTTAATACTTCAATACCAGTCTTGATTGGGTTTGAAAAGGAAGAATTTAGTCATTTCTTGTAACCAGAGCAGTTTTCGAAGCAATTTTAGTCGTTGAACCAAAGAAATTTTGCACTAAAATCCTGATAAAGAACTAAAACAAAAGATTTATTTGCTCTAAATATTCGACTATAGACTAAAACAATTTAATAAACGCCCTCTTCTTTTAAACGCCCTGAGCGTTTATTCGAAGTAATACGGTAAGTGTTTGATTATGTGACGTTTGTGTATTCAGCAATAAGAAAATGAAATCAAAATATCGGTCGTGGTTTCAAAAGAATTTTAATAACCTTAGATGTTTCTCTGGCGAAATAATCTGTTTTTCCCTGAGATTCTTCATGCTTAATAGTTCCCAGTGCATTTTCCATCATCAGTTTCCTTCACTATGTCGAAACCGATATAAATCATTTTTAGAGGTCCCGAAAGCGGTTTGTGAGATGTCGTGATAAGGACTTTTTTCTAGCATGATTGCGTGTTCAGAGGTCAAAACGCTGTGATCGTGATTTGAAAAATCTAGTTTTGGCTGATTTGCGTGATTGAAGACAAAAAATGTGCGATATCGTGGTCAGTGTCCATTTTCTTTAAAACTGACGTCACAATGTTCTTAACGACGGGAAACGACGACAAGCGTTAAAACTCGTACAGACTGCGCCAAAAACAAATTGGTCAATAATTCGGGACGAGATGGAGTTTTTACAAGCTCCTATTTGATTTGGTTGGTCGTTAATCAGTAATAAAACAATTTTGTTACTTTTTCTAAAGAACGCGTCATTTTTATTACTCTTATGACCAATTATTAAAGTATCTTATGAAAACTCCATCAAAACTCCTGAATAATTCACCGACTCGAGGCTGTAATTTTTGAAGCAAGGATTTGAAGGAATTTGACAGCTTTAATATTTTGTCTGTTTTGTATGATGATGAATATCTTATTTATTTTAAATTTTCTATGTATTGTAATTTTGTTGTTCTAGATAATTAGTCTGTCGCCAATGGGCCCTAAAACGTTTCACTTTTTTTCCAAATGTCCATGACCGACATCCTTTTCATATGTTGATCAATTTGAGGGGGGGGGGGGGTACTTTGGTAAAAAGGGTGCCGGGTATGTGCGAGCCATAGATAAGGGTCCCTTTTTCACACCCTCGAAAGTTCCTCAAAGGGGTACAAAAGTCATTAAAAAGAAATTGTGTGTATGTCTGTAAGGATTCCAAAACTACGAAAATCAAAAATCGATCTCTCAAAGGGTCATAAATTCTTGAAATTGGGACTACAATTTGAAAGATTTTGTGGAAAAAGTCTCTAAGGGTGACAAGCAAAAACGTAAGGGCCAATTTTCGAACTTTGGCTCGGACATACCCGTCTTCTCGCAAACCTAGTACTCGTCCTTTCGGACTCGGAGAATTAATAACAAAAAAATCACTCGTGCAATTATTCTCGAATTGCACACGTTATCATGTGATTACATATACAAACTATATAAGAACATAAAGCTTCGATGCCTAAAATATTAAAAACCGGAACACTTTTAGACTTAAGACTCAAAAAGTTAAGAACATCCAAAAGCTTCAAAAATTTTGGATGTTCTTATAAAAAATGTGTACACGCTCAGGATTTTATGAGTTTCACAGCTACCTTATCGGGGAAAACGTGACGAAATTTTGGCCAAGTGACGAATATTTTTCCCCGACAAAAATTTTCCCCGATGAAGTTTTCCCCGATAAGGTAATTATAAAATTGTTTTAACGTAAAAAAGGAGCGCAAATAAAATTTGCGTAAACTGAGGTTCAAATACATATATAGTTAAGGTGGGAGTCACATGAAGCTTTGAGATTTGGTGAAAAAATTATCGATTTCGAGATTTTGCGCGTTTCATGACCCTATACCCTTTCTGAACACACCTTGAAAATTTTAAGGCCGTAGCATATATATTTCCTGAGATATAAGGTTTTTTCTAGACCCTGATCTGAAGTATTTTCCTTAGCAACGAAAAATCATACCCGTTGCTAGGGCCCAACTTCGTTATCGCTGATCTAAACATAGGATCATGACATACCAAACGAAAGATCTTTTTACGCCCTTTTCGGGCGTCTAAGTCAATACCGCCTTTTTTCCGCGGGATTTCCTAATATGACGTAATTAAAGATGGTAACCAAAAAAGTAATATTTTTAAAAAACACACAAATTTGTAGGCTGTCAGCAGTGTTTTTGACTATGAAAGCTGTTTTAATTTGGAAATGTTGGACTGACTGATGACATTTTTAGCTCTTTAATGTCATTCTTCTCAACTAAGGAAGCTTGAGCTAGGTGAAACCAAAAACTTGATTCCCAAACTCAACGTTTCTGATGAACATCGAAAAACCTCGAAGAACAAACTTTAATGGACCGAAGGCATATTTAATGATGTATCTATTCAAAGATCCAAGTGTTAAAGATATTGAAAGCCTGGAGGCTGGTTTAACAATTGTGTGTGATGAATTATTGAAGGTCTGGGACACCCTCTGGATTATTTACATTCACGAGGAGAAATTGTGCATGGCGTGATGTCCAACGTCCAAGTGGATTCTTGTATTACACTACAGATAAACTTTAAATTAACTTATAACTGACAGATGCAGTGAGGAAAATATACTAGGATGATCTATTACATTGAAAATGTGGTTTTTGTTGTGAAAACATTAAAATTGCCTTAAATCGATGTTGACGTGGAGTTTGGCGCAAAATTTAAGGATTGGCGCGCATCACGTGAAAGTGATAATTTGGAATTTCTGGACTATTTTGGTATTTCAGAGCCCTTTCTAAAGTATATAAAGTAGTACTTTATTCCATTTTAGTCAAACACAGAAAGAATTTTGTAGAACGGTTGATTTATTACAGAGAAATAGAGATATATATCTCACTTCTGACTTTACGGACCATTTTCTCAAAATAGGTTTCAGGGGGTTTTCGCACACCTTGGCAACGTTTTTTCAGGATTGGAAAGAGCTATGATCATGAAATTTTCAGGAGTTGCTTCGTTTATGGTTTGCTATGGAATGAATGGAGTAGATTTTTGAAAAAATCACTTTTCAATTTCAAAACTCGAAAAAACTTAAATTTTCCATTTTTTAGGTTCCAGACCCCCTGGAATGAAATTTTGAAAAAAATTTCCATTCATTCCACAGCTTATCCAATTACTAGCAACCTCCAAAAAATTTTTTGGAATAGCTTTCATAGATTTTTCTAAAAGGCTGCCATAGTATTTTGATAGTGCATTACCCCCTGGCTGATATTACCCCCGTCTTGGCTATTTTTAGAATTTTTTTTTGATTTTTCACATTCTCTATAGTTATATTACATTTCTGGAAAGTTTCATATAGAAATCTTTTCTGCTTCAAAAGATATGATGAAAAATGTAAAATTTCAATTTTCTCAATCCTTCATGTGACTCCCACCTTAAGAAGAATTTTCACATGGATGATCTTTTCAAATTTCTTCACTTTTGTTTCTTTATTGACAAATAAAAATAGAACTAACAATACGGAATAAATATTATTTACAAAATAAAAAACATAAAAACTATTTTATTTGAAACTAAATAAATACTCTCGATTTACTTTACTTAAGATAAATAGAGATTCAGTGAATCTTGAATCACGAGTCTTGAGTCGGATTCTCGAGTCGTTAAAGAAAAGAGCTTTACTAAGCTCATTTAACGTCAATCGATACTTCGATTATCAGCCGGATTGAGAGAGAGTGACATGTCAGTGAAGGTAGAGAGCCATATTTCCCTGACACCCTGCGTGGAAGAACTTGAGTAAGAGCTGAACATTTCTTAAAGGTTCTGTTTTTAAATAAGTGTTCCCGTTTCATATCAGACTCATATTTCATATCAGGACAGTGTCTGCCTATTGTTATGTTATGCTGATATAAGCAAAAATAATTTTTCTTTTTCTCTTTTGGAAGGTTTGTAAATTAAAAATGATGAGTAAGCAAACAATATCACTCTTATTTAAAATCAAAACCTTTAAGACATTCTAAATTTATGTCGACGAAGTTGTTTATAAAAACCCAGGGTATGTTCTAGAACAGAACTCATATCATAGTATGATATATAACTTTTACGTAATAGCTTTATAAAACATATTACCTCGTAATATACTGCATAGTGAAAAAAAAACGCATAATAGAATGTACCAAACTGTCTTTTTTTGGGTATCTCCTGTTCAAAACAAATTTTTATAATGAAAACTTTTACATTAGTATTTCAATTTATTTTGAGAAAAAGAGATATGATGAAATATTCCGATTTTTTAGTCTGGCTTTAATTGGATGAGTTGAACAGCTACAAAATAAGGAGTAATCTAAGATAGGAGCTTTCTTCTGTTCGGATGGATGAAAAATTCAACAGTTGATTATTCCTTATCTATATAAATTTCCGTTTTGAAATTATACTCTCAAATGGTGTACTATATAAATTATTAGAAAACGTAAACGAAACGGTGAAAGGAGTAGAAAATGAGTGTAATAGTAAAAAGTGCATCTTTCAGAATATAGCAATACATTCACCAAAAGAGTGACATAGGATGAAATATTCCACTTTCTATGTCACCCGAAATCCAAAATTGAGGAATTCTTCATCCTTTTCTACTCCTTAAATTTGAAAGTTTATGTTATGAACACTAGGTTTCCGAAGGGTTTGGATAATAAAGCCGTTTTATAAAATTGCTATAGTAAAAATTAGAAAATCTTGATTTTCTGGAATATTTCATCCCAAATAACTCCGAAACCTATATCATTGGAATCCCCGTGTAAAAATATAAGTCACTTCTGAAAATAAGGTCCAAAAATTCCTAAAATGGAAGAAGATATCGCGAAAAAGATGGTTTTAAAGATCTCTGAAAAGTCATTCGGGTACATTCTAAAAAAACAGTGACATAATTCGTTTTTGGGTTTGTTTGTATGATGTTGTGACGGGTCATTCCGTATTTTATTTAGTCCGATATTACTCGGTTCTTTTGTGACATCCAGCAGGTTTTAGCCTATCATAGCTCTTTCCTATTTTGCAGGTACAATGGGCATTTTAACGAAATTTCTTGACGAGATTTTATTTTTATTTTAGCAACACGTAATTTTTTCAAATTGAATACACGTTTTTTTTTTTATTAGAACACCTAAAATTTGGCTGAGCCTGGATGTGCTTATTTTTTTAGCAATTTTCAGCCTGAAATGTTCTTAAATGCGTTCTTAATTTTTTTGACCTTATTAAATTCATTAATTTTTGAAAAGAAGAGTTATTTTCTCTAAATAGTTTTTCACTCTAATGGTATAGTTAACTTATTTTGGGAACATTTAGAAGAACAGTTTCCAACCTCCCCTTCCCCGATAACTAGGTCCCCGCCCGTTTATTTAAAATTTGAAGATTCTCTAATCATCTCGTTTGTTTATTCGATGACCACCCCGACCACCTGACAGTAGAGCAGATCATTACACGTTTTTTTTTATTAGAACACCTAAAATTTGGCTGAGCCTGGATGTGCTTATTTTTTTAGCAATTTTCAGCCTGAAATGTTCTTAGATGCGTTCTTAATTTTTCAGACTACTCTAAATCGACTTTATCATGCAAAATAAAAAGCACTTAAAATTGGTAAAATTTGGACAATATTTGACTCTCGATTTTAGAAAATCTATCCTTAAGTTCATTTAAAACTGCTTGAAAAGAGAAAAAATTGTAGTTTCTTGTCATTTTTTCCAACCTGAGGCTGGGCATGTTCTTAATTTTTCGACAAATTTCAGCCTCAATGTTCTTATAAACTGGGTTCTAATAAAAAAGAAACTTGTATTGTTAGAATATAGGTAAAACATTCGTAGAACGTTTGTCGCGTTTCTAGAAAAAAACGCATTACTTTTGACTTTAGGATTTTTTTTAAACTAGCTATAAATACCAGACGGTGAATTTGCCGTCATATGTCTTAGACATTTAGATTTTTTTTCAGCAAATTGAAATGCTCGAGTTTTTTCTGTAATGCATTATACACGCGTCTATGAAAAAGTCAAAAGAACTTATGATGTTCAGAAAATTACAGATGTTCTACCAAGACGTCCAAATGACATTCTTATAAAATTTCTTTTTTTGTCATGGTTTACCTTAGGCTGAACGCATCTCCTCTAATATGATTTTATCTATCAAAAATAAATTATGGGGATGCTCGCAGCCTGGTTTTACCAAAAAACAAGTGATACTTTTATGGACCTACCTGGTTATGCATTTAACACATATATAATTGATATCTACGTGAGCAATATGAACGTTAAACAATCATTCAGAACACAAATAGTAACGATTTATTAAAATTAGTCGTTTGTTTCTTATAAAAAAAACGTTTAGAAACCAAAATTTCATGCTCTTGAAATATTCTTTCATATTCAAGACTTCGTTAGCAAAAAACATCTATCTCATCAAAAAATTGAGTAATTTGGCTAAGAACATTGATGTATGCTTATTAATGGTGATTCTTATAGATAAAGATGCGTTTTTTGAGCTGAAAGGTTCTTTTTTAACAAAAATCTGCTTGACACATCTATTACCTACTTTCATGCAAAAAATCAGAAAAAAAAACAACGATCCAATATTTCACAAAGTCCAAAAAAACCTTTTATAGCCGTTTTTCGGCCCATATTTGCCTAAAAACATTTTTTTTCGAAAATCGAGCTCCGTCACATTCGAGGGTTTATAGTTATGCATTTTTGTGCAAAAAATCATAAAGAATCAAAGAGCCAATCTCGAGAAAAGCTAATACCTGAAGTAATTGATAATGTGCTTATAAAAAAATATTGAATTTGGCCAGTTTTTCTATAAAAACACACAAAGCAACCCAAATTTCATGGCTAACACACATATTCTTTAAAAGTAAGCCCTCATGAGCAAACAAAACATCTATCTCATAAAAAATTGAGTAATTTAACTAAGAACATTGATGTATGCTTATTAATAGTGATTCTTATAGATAAACATGCGTTTTTTGAGCCAAAAAATCTTTTTTGCAAAAATCTCCCTGGGCCACCTTTTACCTATGATGGTACCCTACATTCATGTAAAAAATCAGAAAAAATCAATGATCCAATTTTTGACAAAGTCCAAAAAACCCGTTATTTAGCCGTTTTTTGGCCCAAATTTGCCCTAAAACATTTTTTTTTTCAAAAATTGGGCTCCGTCACATTCGAGGGTTTATAGTTACGCATCTTTGTGCAAAAAATCATAAAGAATGAAAGAGCCAATCTCGAGAAAAGCTAACAACGTACCTAAGTAATTGATAATGTGCTTATAAAAAAATATCGAATTTGGCCAGTTTTCCTATAAAAACACGCAAAGCAACCCAAATTTCATGGCTAACACACATATTCTTTAAAAGTAAGCCCTCATGAGCAAACAAAACATATATCTCATAAAAAAAATTGAGTAATTTGACTAAGAACATTGATGTATGCTTATTAATAGTGATTCTTATAGATAAACATGCGTTTTTTAAGCCAAATAATTTTTTTTGCAAAAATCTGCTTAAGCCATCTTTTATCTATGATGGTACCCTACTTTCTTGTAAAAAATTAGAAAAAATTAATGATCCAATTTTTCACAAAGTCCAAAAAACCCGTTTTTTAGCCGTTTTTTGGCCCAAATTGGCCCAAAAAAATTTTTTTTCGAAAATCGGGCTCCGTCACATTCGAGGGTTTATAGTTATGCATCTTTGTGCAAAAAATCATAAAGAATGAAAGAGCCAATCTCGAGAAAAGCTAACGTACCTAAGTAATTGATAATGTGCTTATAAAAAAATATCGAATTTGGCCAGTTTTTCTATAAAAACACACAAAGCAACCAAAATTTCATGGCTAACACACATATTCTTTAAAAGTAAGCCCTCATGAGCAAAAAAAACATATATCTCATAAAAAAAATTGAGTAATTTGACTAAGAACATTGATGTATGCTTATTAATAGTGATTCTTATAGATAAACATGCGTTTTTTAAGCCAAATAAATTTTTTTGCAAAAATCTGCTTAAGCCATCTTTTACCTATGATGGTACCCTACTTTCTTGCAAAAAATCAGAAAAAATTAATGATCCAATTTTTCACAAAGTCCAAAAAACCCGTTTTTTAGCCGTTTTTTGGCCCAAATTGGCCCAAAAATTTTTTTTTCGAAAATCGGGCTCCGTCACATTTTGGCCACCACCATTTTGCACCTTTGTACCAAAAATCAGATAATTCCTATGATTCAATCTCGAGAAAAGCTGGTAACGAACGGACGGACGGACAGAGGTGAATTTATAGGACCTCCACCCCACCGGGGTAGGTCCAAAAATATGAAAAATGTAGACAAACTTTCTTTACGGACGAACACGGGTTAAATTATAAAGGATCTCCAAGGTAGAGCCTGGATTAACAGAAACCACCTCATTAACAAAGTTTGACTACTCAAGATTTCCAACACATGACTCGATCTTTCGGACTCATAATTCGGGAAAGTCGGGGCTCATGTTCTTCACATACTGCAAAGACACCGTATTTTGGTTTGAAAAAAAACCTCAGGGGTTAGTTTCCAATTGAAGAAAAAAAAACATCTGAAATTTTCTTCTTTCGAAGAAAGTGACGACGCGAGGAAAACCCTTTTCTAAGATTTCTGTCTTATCATCCCTGCTAAGGGTGCTAAGTACTCCATCGTTGTGATGACTGTGTCATCAGGGAAATTCCTATCGAATTTGACCAAAACACGCCATCCGCGAAACAAATATGTCAAGATAAATTACCCGATTACCAAAACTCCATATGACGTTGAGACGTAAGGACGTAAGATGAAACTTATCAAGACAAATGACGGTTGACGTAATGATATTTTATTTAACGTAATGACAAGGTACGGCAACGATTTAGTACGTACGTAAGGAACTGTGGTCAGATGATTCACGTAGAGACGGTACGAATAAATAACGTAAACGCAGAAACGGCGTCCAAAATGACGGGCTCGGCTTCTCATGTGCAAGTTGTCATGGAAATCTAAAAAAAAGGATGAAAATTACTTAACAACAAGACAATTATCGGAAGAAGTTTACAGTATGCCTCAAAATAATCTAATATTAAAACAAAAAAGGTTATCTTTCTTCTTATCTTTCTTTATATAACAAAAACGTTGAATACTGTAAAGACGAAAAAAAAATTAAGAAGAAAACAAGTGATACTTTTATGGATCTACAAATGAAACGAATGATTTTTAAAAGTTTGATGAAGGTAATGTAGAAACAAAAACTGAATAATCTAAAATTTTGCACGTTGGTGCCAAAAAATCTTTTTCGAAAAATGAACTTTTTCATATTTAGCACACCGTAATCCAACTTCTTTGTACAAAAAAATAGGAAAAACTAATGAAAAGATTTTCAACAAAATCCAAAAAAACTTATTTTTGGGCATTTTTGGACCCAAATTGGCCCAAAATTTTTCTTCTCGAAAATCGGGCTCCGTCACATTTTGGTAATCACCAGTTTGCACTTTTGTTCCAAAAATCACAAAATTCCTATGATTAAATTCCGAGAAAAGTTAGTAACAGATGAACGGACGAACACAGGATAATTTATAAGACCTACAGGTAGGTCCAAAAGGTTAAAGTAAGGGAAAATAAAAAACAATACGTACGTGTGTGCGTGCCCACAAAGAACGTCTGTAGAATGGACATTGTAACGTAACGGAAACATCAACGAACTCATGGAAACTTGGAAATCTATAATTAATAAAAAGGAAAGGAAATAATGTTGTCAAATTGCGGATGATATATAAATGACCGAATGAATGAAGAAGGTATTTGTATGAATCAACAACTTCTCAAGCAATAGAGGTCCAATGATCGCATGGTACCGAGTTTTTAAAAGGTTTTATTTTTACATAAGTGTTCCCGTTTCATATCATGACAGTCAGTTAGTCACACTTTAGCGTCCCACCAAAATGCGTATCAAAGATTAATGCTGCGAAAGCGCTTTATCGTTTACCTGACTCTCAAGCAATGCGCCGCAAAACTTCTAAAGGGATTCATAGAAAAATAATCCGGCGCTTTTAAATGAAATTAACGTTCTCAAAAACTATGAGAAATTGCCTAAAATTTGAGCCAGAGATGAAGTAATTTGAGCCAAGCCAACCTTGAGAACTAATTTGAAGATCAACTTCCCAAGAAAAAGATCTACGGAGGAGACGGAGCCCACCTAGATCCGCGCACTGCCGGATAGGCTATTTCCCGGACATTTTGCCGGACCTCAAACACTGACCCATTTACATGTGCGGAATTGTTTTTACTTTAGTGTATAAACTAGGCCTTAAAAATCGAAACGCTGTCTCGGGAATTGAATGACAAATTTTGGTTGGTTGATTTTGGCTGTTGCACGTTTTATTTTGTTTCCAACTTTCAAGTTTTAATTAATATTGTCTTGCGAACTTGATTCAGGTAACTCTCATCCTTGTTGTTGCAAATACATCTTGTAGATGACTGATGTTGTTTTTTCTGAAAGCTAGATTTCCTAGTGTGACTAACTGACAGTATCTCCCTATTGTTATATTATGCTGATATAAGCAAAAAAATGTTTTTATTTTCCTCTTTTTGACTAATCTTGCTCCACATCCGTGTCAATCCAATGTGAAAAAGCTTGTGAGTTAAAATTCATGAGTAAGCAAACGATATCACTCTTATTTAAAAACAAAACCTTTAGGTGAGAAAATATAGAAAAACCTGACAGAGAAAAATACATCCTAAAGTATCCAAAAAATTTTAAGCCTTCAGATGTTATTCCATCTTTTTGGGCTCCAAGCCTAAAATGTTCTTAACATGTTTTACTTTCACTATTCTTTTGAGCATCTTAGTCAATTTTCCAAAGAAATCACGTAATTTTGGGTTTGAAAAGGGGAAAAAAGCTCTTATCTTGTTCTTAATATTATGGCCCCTGAATCGCCATATTTAAAAATGCATATTACGTCATTTTTATCAAGGATAATTTAAATCACATACTCGCGCAAAAATAATTCCAAATCACGTTATCGCAAGTTAAATTTCCTTTCTATCACGATCACATCGATCACGCTGGTTACTCCGATCACGCAATCATGCAATTTAGAATTTAAAATCTTAAATCACGTAATCACGCCAACCACACCATTACGAAATCCCTTTTTCAAAAGATTTCGAAATTTAGACTGCAGGCCCAATTTTACTTCAACCAGAAACCAAATACATAATCAAATAGACTTACGTGGAAATGTTTGGAACCGATGACGTCATTGGAAACGATGAAACAGACAATGGAAACAATCAATCAAACAATCTGAAAAATAAATCATCGAATGAAAAACAATTGAAACAAATACATGAACACAATATAATAAGAAACGTACTATAAAATCGAAAAAAACGACAACATTTCTTTCTTCACTGAAAAATAAATTCATAACCAGAGAAAAAATTTAATAAACAACCATCTATTTGCAAAAATATGTCTCCAAAATATGTCTGCGCTCCAATGCAATGAAAAATCTTAATCAAAAAATTGAAATTAATTTATCCGTTTCATTCATTTAAACTCCGAAAAGGTAAAATTTATCAAACTGAAAGATTTAAAGGGAACGACGCATGGTATATTTACGAAATGCTGATCTAGCATTGGCACAAACACCCATACGGAGGAGTATTTAGGAGTGCTGGATCATAACAAAAACCAAAAGTGACTTTATTCCAAAAAATATATTCAAAAAAGTGAATACCATTTACTATAATGTTCAACAACAACACAAAAAGACTTACATAAAACTGAAAGAAAAAAAAATGTCTTTTTCTTTTGAATGAAATCGAGTGTTTCTATTTTTAAATGAAGACATTCTACTTTAATCGTAGAAATTTTAGCGAGACTAATTTTAGCGTTTTAGCGAGTTTTCCCTATTTTCGCTAAAATAAATCTCGCTAAAACACGCCGAATCGACAGATCGCTAAAATTTATCCGCGCGAAATTTCTGGTTATATTGCCTTGATACATTTTTATCAATAAGAAGGGTTTCAATGCAAAGAAATGCTAGAAAACGAATTCAGTCGCTAAAATTTATCCACGCGAAATTTTTTGAAATCGTGATTCGCTAAAATAAATCCAAAAAAAATCAAGATTTTTCTGACTCGCTAATATGCGCTAAAATTAGTCTCGCTAAAATTTCTACGATTAAAGTATTGTGAATTTATTCTTAAACGTCTTTGCAATCTTTTTGTTTACATTTTGTCTTCATTCACTTTCGTTTACTGTTGAAAACATAACAAAGTTTTAGCTATACTCTCAAACCACGTATAACTGTCGGTTAAGCCAATCAGCTTTCGGGCTGACATCAGCATGTATTTCAGAGTATACCATGGAAGTACCAGCAACTCCGACCCCTACTATAAGTATAGCGCTATTCCCTTTAAAGTCTACCTAAAATAACATTTCACATCTATTTTAAAAACTTTAAGAAAAAGTTTCAACACTTCTCGCAATAATAGAAAAAAAGATTCCAACCTCCGAAAAATATTTCCACCCTAAAATATTATGAAAAAGTTGATATTTTTCTTACCAAGACGAAAGAAACGATCGAAAGATTTCTTTGGTAACACCATCACATCGACGTTGTTCATCAGGGCGTCGACCATCTTTATCTTTCAATTCTGGATCCGCTCCTTTGGCCAACAACCATCTGATGACGTCATGATTGTTTTCCCATGCTGCCCAATGCAATGGTGTGTCGTCATATTCGTCTCTTCCATTGATCAACTTTTTGATTGTTTGTTGATCAAACATTTCCAAATAACGATCTGTTCCATAACGACAACCAACACAATGAAGAACGTTCCGACCATCATTGTCCACGAGTGAAAAATCTTGAGGATAATCCATCAAGTGAACGAAAACGTCGAAACGATCTCCATAAACAGCCCTCATGAGAAGTGTTGAACCACCAAGACCACGCAACGAGTTGACGATGTTCGGATTTTGTTGGAAAATTTCTCCGAATTTCTTGAATTTCTTTTCGCGCAAAATTTCCCAAACATCTGAAGAAAAAATGAAGAAATTCAAACTTTTCACGCGGTAAAAAAAATGAATCTCAATATCTCAAGAACTAAAAATACTTTGAAGCTGAAATTTAGCAAACAGAACGAGAAAAATATTTCCGAATTGATGGCGAAAAAATTTTGAATTTTGAATGAAAACTTTTTGCTCAGCAAGAAATCATTTTTATTTGTGACGGTAAAAAATTGAAGTTAGAAAAAAATGAAGATCTGGATCTCAAGAAATAAAAAAGATTCAAAGTTGAAAAATTGAAAACGGGATTGGAAATTTATTTCCAAATTGATGGACTAATTTTTTTTTTGGTTTTGATGTTTGGTTTTCCAGAGAGAAATTAATCTTTTCATTGAAGAAAACGAAACTCGATCGCATTCTGTGAAAAAATAAACCCCATAAAAAATTTCTCAGAATGTGAAAAAGTCGAAAAAGTTTTCGAAATAGAATTTTTTGTCAAAAGTGAAATTTTGAGCGAACTTAATTTACAAACAGCGAAAATGAAAAAGGAAAGTACACACTATTACAACTATAGAAAGTACAACTATTTGAGATGCTATCCAAAAAGACTAAAATTGCCTTACTTTCAAAAAGAATCAGGAAATTGCGATAGAAAAAAGAAGCGCTAATATGTAACGTGTTTCTCAAATCGTCGTCTAAAGCCCGACTAGCTTTATATTTAAGAAATCTTAGCTTGAATAAATTTTCAATTTAATTTTTCACTACCCTTAAACTAAATTCATACAACACTAAAGGTTCAGAAAATTAAATAGGTTAAAGGATTTTCCGATCAAATTCATTCATTCAAAAATTCATTCACTTTTCCACAAAACCACCAAACCCCACCACCATCACATATAAAAAGCAAATGAAACAAACGCACGAAACTTTCATTTTATAGCAGGAGAAGAAAAAATCGTTCCCTTGAGGATGAAATTGACATTTCTTTTATTATGATTTCATTGATTGTGTCTTTTCCCTGGCATGTCATAAAAGGGTTTTTTACAGTACAGAAACTTATAGTTATTTTTGCAATTTGGAGCTAGGCAAAATATGTGATAAAATTCTGCACTCAAGGTGTGGCGTTTTTTTTTGAAGTTTATCGAAACTTAATTTTGAACTAGATTTCAAATGGCAAAGTTGAAAATATGTTTAAAATTTGTTTTTCATAGTTATACATTTTTCTACCCACAGTAAACAAAGATCACTTTCTGACATTGAAATTTTCAGGAGTGTCCTGAATTGGACTCGGGGGGGGGGGGGATACGTAGGCAAGGGATTCTTTTTCACATCCTCGAAATGCTCTCAAAGGGGTACAAAAACACACCCCTGCCTCACAGCCCCGGTGAAACTTTTTCTTACAGCGGGGATAAAAACTTCGATAGAAATCTCAATGAGGATAAAAATTCTATTATCCCAAGGTTAAAAAATCCAGTGGGATGGTTTTGGAGTGCAATATCTAAACAACGAACTTCGAATGACGATGAAATCAAAGTCAATTTCTCAGTGGGGCTGAAATTCTAGGGTATTTTTCGCACCGAGTACGAAATATTTGCCAAATTTTCCAGTGGGGCTGTGACACAGGGATGCAGAAACCATTAAAAAACCTCTGCAGGGGTAAAAAATTTACGAAAATCGAAATTTTCTCTCTCCATCAAAGGCTCGTCGTCCTATCGTTTCTCGGTTTTAGTCCATTTAGTTAGTTAAGTCCCGAAAAGGGTCGGATGGTCGAAAGTCAGGTGACGTATACCTCCAGGTTTAACACCTATTCAATTCTGTGATTCACGGGGAGGATTCTATGTAGACTGGCACGCCAGTTGGGCTGGAACGGTATCACGCGGAAAAAGTGAGCGTAGGATGTAGGTAAGCGTAGGAAGAAATTTTGTCAGCGCCAAGGGCTGGTTAATCAGCAGCCTTTCCCCAACTTTTGCTCGCTCTCCTACGCAGCTCCTATTCTAGCAAACGCCCGCCCCCTTTATGTTTCCGCCCTCTGACATGATTAATTAACAGACTAGTTTGCTAGTCCAGAGGTTCTAGGAAGCCTTTCAATCAGATTTCTTCAATCAAACTTATTCTCGGACTTATCCTCAATCGAACTTCTCGAACTACTCACAAATTTTTGAAAATTTCCAAAAGTTCAAGTAAAGGAATTACTCCAACTTTACATGTTTGAGTAAGCTTGATTAGCTTGATTCTCAAACTGTTCCAGTTGGGGTCTGGCTCATTTTGGGAGAACGCCAATTTTATCTCTCTCTAAGGGTCGATAGAATAAATTATAAAATTCGAATCAATCTTTTGATAAAGTATAGTGGAGTTTTTTCAAAATGAAAAATTCAAAAAAGATAGGGGTCCTGTGAGTGTAGGGCGCAAACTTTCGCTTTCGCTTTTTGATAAACTGGATGGCGATGATAAGTGACCTGTTGTTATATTTTTTTGTCTTGATTGAGCATGCAACAAATACAATAAATGCATACCATTAGATTTTTTGGAGAAAACGCCTCTCCTGAAATATGGCAGCTTTCAAGTTTCACTTTGATTTCTCGTCAGTTGAAAAATACGGACGATATTTTGGCTAATTATTCCAGTGAGAAGGGTTCCCAGTGGGTCTTCGATAAGGGGGTGTTTTCAAAGTTTGAGCAAACTTTTCGAAAGACTGACGATTTTTTGCTTTAAGAGATATTAAAAACTTCAAGAAAATAGACTGTAAAAGTTGCTTCCCTAAGCACTATAAGGTCCGATTCAGGCAGTCTTATAAACAAATGGCCTCGCCAAGGTATAAAGGCACAAAAGATTTTCAGGGACGCTCCGTTGGTCAGGGTACCGTCTCTACCTCTTGGAGTCCCATTCAGTCCCTTTTTCAGCGTTAATAGTCCCATACAGGGTCGAATTTGAGACTCAGATCCGATTCTGGGTCCCTTTAAGACAGTAAAGCTAAAATGGAAATACAACCGCTTCGAATCAATTGCAAAAATCGAGAAAAGAGAATGAAAAGCATAACAACAGTGTGTCTCTGTATGCTAGGGGCGGGGCTTTTTACGTTCAAAGGGCGTAAGACGGGTGTCAGCAATTGGGTGTCAGGCAAATTTAACTTTTACCTAAAGCCTTCCTTTAATCCCTAGTAGGGCTCCTTTTTTAAGACCCGCGTAGGGTCTATTTTTCGAACCACAGCGGTACATCCCTCCCCGGAAGTCTTGGCATTAATTGCTTATAGTTTTTCATCTATTTAGGTTTAAAAATGTGATTACAAATAAACAATAGATACCAATATACGAAAGAAGAAGAATATTGATAGACTTGATATTACTGGCAATAAAAAAACTCTTGTTTATGTTTTCGCAATCAAAGATTATATACCGAGCCTAACCTGTGATAGGGGAACTGTAGGTAAGATCATAGGTATCAGTACCTCAAGAGGGGAATTTGAACTTACCATCAAAACTGAGCGTGGCTCCATCATTCAAGGTCACACTTCTCATGATTTTGCCGTCCCATTTGTTGCTGTTTCGAAAAAAAGTATTTACATAAGTATTAATTAAAATATTTACTGAGAAATCAACTCATGAAAATTCACATTGAATCGATAAGGTTTGGTATAAAATTTTAGATGCTTACTTAATTAGACTTACATGTTTTTTTATAAGACCACTATAGACTGATTCGGCGAAATCCAGTTAGGCACTATCTTCAAACAAATCTCAAGCAAGCTGCATGTTCCTAACTGATATAATTTTTACACGCAATAAAAACAAACACAAAAAAACATGTGCAGGTCCAAATGGGAATACTAAAAGCCTTGGAGCTAAGCAAGGTGTTATCAAATCATCCTGTACATATTCTTTCTAATGGCTGACCATGGGTAAAAAAAAAATTCAAATCACGTTATCACAATTTAAATTTCCCTTCTATCACGATCACTTTCATTACGTTAGTTCTTCCGATCACGCTATTACGCAATTTAAAATCTTTTATCACGAAATCACGAACTTGAAAAACGCCAATCACGTCATCATGAAAACCGCTGGGGGCCTCTTGAAACGATCTTCAATCCTTCCAAATTTAGAAATTCCAATAATGTACTTACAGTGTCAGTGAGCTTTGATTTCCGTTAGAAATGAGTTTCCTTAATAAAAAGAATTGGAAAATGAATATTGCAAGAATGCTATAAAAATATGCTTAAGACTTGGTGGTATTAGTAACATACTATTATATCTGAATATAATATCGTGAAAATTTGAAGTAATTTGGATTAAAAGTTATGAGTATTTAAAGAAGCTGGGATGTTTAGGATTTTAGCCAGGTTTTATGACAAAACAATGAAAGCTTAAAACTTGACAAGTCGGATATTTTGATTTAAGATTTGGTAGACATTATAAGATTTTGCAAAAAGTCAGAAAGTTTTATGTAAAGATTTCTTGGCGTAAACGATGCCAAAGTGGCGCAAACCCTGGTAAAACAGGGGTTTAAACCGTTCCGTTCAAAGTGTGTGATACGGTTGGTATTAATACAACAGTATCTAAAAGCTTTTACTAACCTGTTGCTCTCCTGTAGTTGTTCATTATCCTGCGTAAGTTTTTTAATTTCATCAAACCGCTTGCGATCTTCATCAGTAAGTGCTAAAGTTTCAAGATGCTCGATTTCACCGTCATTTCCTTGCAGTTCAACAGATGTCGTAGTTTCGTTAACTTTTGTTACTTTTACTATCGTCTTGTGGATTAGTTTTTGCTTGTCAAATTTTTGAAATGCGTTTTGTATTGTTGTTGGTGGAGATTGTTTGTTCATTTTAGGGAGTACCAGTATATCCAAGTCAGTAATGGTGCGAGTTATCATCTCCACTAAAAGGTTTGGCCCAATAATATCTTCTTCATCAACTATAATTATTGAATGCGAAACTTCTAAACCACGAAGAGTTCGATAGTCTGAGATTAAAACATTATCGGTATTTTCCAAGTTTTTGACAAGATCAATTTTTAACTTTTGAAGAGGAACGTCGATGTCTAAATATGGTGCGAATACAACTGGTTTTCTGGTCTTGCTTTTCAGTAAGGCAGCTTCAGTCATTCTGACCTCTTGAATGTTGTTGCATATTAAAGCAACGCCTTCTTCGTTGCGTGATTCTAAACATTGGTGTAAGATAAGGGAAAGCGTAGTAATTGCATCCACTGAATCAAAAGTGAAATTTTCATCGAGGTAAAAAAGTCTTGGTAAAATTTCACTCGGAAAATCATGACCACAATCCGCATCAACGAACTTCACTGACGTATTGAGTGTTTTCACTACTTCGTATGACCCATCATCGCCAGTTGACTTTAAGATTTTCTCTGGATCATGGAGGTAGGTTAAAGTCGAAGATTTCGGTTCTTCAAAACCAACTAAAATGAAATGATGAGATATTAAGTTGCTTGTACCAGAAAACCATAGCTTTTTCCTTGACACCGTCATTAATCAAAAGATCTTGTGTTGCGAGGCTTGATAGTAAGATACATTAAACTTCAGTGGCAGGTCTTTAACGTTTGTTTTGAATCCCTTTTTAGAAAATAGGCCTATCCTTGTTAAATACACGTTGTTACAAGTAAATTCTTAGGTCAAAAAAATCTAAATACTTAGGGATCTGACCATTTTCAAAGCAAAAAAAACACTGCAAACCGCCATTAAAACAGAAAAAATCCGTTATCTCAAGATTGAAAAGGAGTTGGAAGATTGTTGACCCCTAACTTTATCGGAAATTTTATGGAGAACAGGTTGGGAGGGTCTAATAACCTCCATTAACCTCCATTAACTTCCATTTTTTTAAAGAAATTAATTTGGAACCTGGATTTAGGTTTTTTGAAGGTTCTTGCGGTTTGTCATCAATCAATTGAATGTGTGTTGAATCTTTTACCGTCACCACATTTCCAGGGAACATACCACGTTTTCCGTTTACTTCTCCTTCCAACCAGCTATCATTTTCCTTGCCAACATTAGAAACAATATCGCCGACTTTTAAGTTCAATTCATCGCTCATATTTGCAGTATAATCAGAAACCACTTCGAACGTAACTAAGAAATAAGATTGAATAATTTATATTAGGTCAGTTAACTTCTCAAATCAGTCTTATTGAGGGCTTTGACCATAGTGAATTTTTCATTTTTGGCACGTATGAAATATGAGTTTCTGCCAGTGATGTACCCACAAAACTTTGGCATGTTATACATTTTCTGTTTGAATCATGAAAATAGTGGTTTTTGGCAAATTGTTCATCTCAATTCTTCATAAAAATAGACATAACTTTTGATACACCAATTTAGAGAATTTTTCCAAAAATAGTTCAAATCTTTGTGGACATTTAAAAAAATCACTTAATCAACGTCTATCCAAAGTTCATAATGTCATTTTTGTATTTGAATTCTTAATTACTCCATGAATTTATTATGGGGTTATAGCGACTCTGGATAAAGATCAGATGAAACGGTGGAGAGCGAAGTATTGTCTTTCTATTGTTTCAGAAAACAATCAATGTACAGGCTTTGTCCGCAAAGGACAACTGTCATGGCTGCTGGAAGGACTTTGATTTTGAAAAATGATTAATACTCTTTTTTCTAACAAGTTCTCATTCAGCTAGTGTAAAAGTACCCTTTATTTGTGAAGGAACGTAAGTTTTACTTTCAAATCCAAAAACGATTTTTTCAACTATGGTCAGAGCCTTTAAGAGGCCTTCCACTTGGTCGACCCTCACATTACTTATTTACGCGGAAACGTTTACTTATTCACGTATTCACTCTTTCTTTACCAACCTAAGGTTTTTTTAACAATTTAATGACCCTATCTTCACGTGCTCCGACCTTTAAAGATCCCTTCATAGAGAAACACTTTGGTTGGAAATGCAGAGGCTGTCCTTGGCGTACCTTCCACAAGTGCATAAAATTCATGTATACGAACTCAAGTGACCGCCCGGCTTCTCTAAAGATAAGATCTACTTCCTTAATGACCCTATTGCCAATACTTACTATGTTTACGGTAGAATTGCTAGTTTTTCTCTTCAAATATTTTCAAACCTATATCATTGATTTAAAAAAAAAAAATTTTTCTTACCTTGATTTAGGCTTTCTAAAGATTCTTGTGATTGGTCAACAATAAATTCGACGTAGTTAGATGGAAACAGTCCTTCTTGATCATATTGCCTTCCTTTCCACCACCCACCATCATTTTCTTCGACCACTTCTACAATGTCACCGACACTCAACGCAAGCTCATCTTCTTCGACCGGTTTGTAGTCGTATAGAACACGCACTATTTTCTTTTTCAGTTGCTTAGATTTATTTTTGTTCACATTGAAAGGCGCTCCTTCCGAGTTTGCGCTTGATTGAAAGTTCGTTGGTTCCTTTGGTGCTACTTCTACAAAGTTTTCAGGAAAAAGGCCACGTTTGCCATTTACCTCACCTTCCATCCAGCCATCGAATTGTTTTCGAATGCCAGTAATGATATCACCAGCTTTAATGTTTAGTTCATCACTCTTCTCTGCTTCATAATCAAAAATCACTTTTGCGATATCTAAGAAATTAAATTGAAATACATACGTTTCAGTACTTAAATGTTAAAATGATCTTGCTGAAATCAGACCATTGAGTAGACAACAAAGAAAAAAATAAGTGTTTTCCTTGTGTATAACCTTCCTCGATTGAGGGACGTTTTTAGTAAATTCATGGGAATTCATTCATCAAAATGTCGGCCGGCACATACCGCAGCTTGCAATTAAATTCCAAAGCAAGATATTCTATATTTATGGTATAACGAGTTCAAAGGAATATGAAGGATAAATCACCTTTGTCATTGTCTTCTTCTTCTTTCTTCTTCATCTCCAATGGAATCGAATACGACGTGCTTTCAATCTCTTTTTCAAGGATCTCCTTCAAATCATGAAGAGTTCTTGACATCCTCATAGTCTTCGTTAACTTTAGCAATGTCATGCCGGTGCTTTCAATGTCTATCTCTGACGATTTCTCTGTTCGATCTCTTTGGACGATCTCTCTTTTCTTTTCAACGCTCTGTAAGCTGAAAACCACTGTATTGTCCTTAAAGTCTGCATTCAGACGTCGAGAAAGCTCTTTAGAGTATTCAGAGACGAACATCTCACAAGGTATCTCGTCAACGAAAAAGTGAACCTTTTTCTCTGGGTGTTTATTCTTAATATGTAACAGTACATCTCCAATATTTCTTTTTGGGGTCGATGAAAGGTTGAAAACGTCAGACACTGGAAACTCAGCACCAGCAAGGGCATAGGTAAGTGACATCGCCTTCAAGTTAAGGCAATGGTCATCAGGAACCTTTTCTTCCTTGGATATTAACTTGAAGCTCTCTCTTATTTTTCCGTCCAGCGCACTGAACGGATCATAAGAGAGAAAAAAAATCAAGTTTTTTGGGTCTTCCTCTTTCAATATGGATCGGATCATTTCTATTAAAAGCACTGTTTTTCCACTGCCAAAACAAGCTTTAATTAACTTATGCTTTGCAGGGTTTGTTATACACTCAATTTGTTCTCCGTTTAAAAGAATAGTCTTAACTTGGACTGTATCATTCTCACAGACGCGTGGAAGAAATTGAGTTGTTTGCGCCATCACAGTCATTAAGGTGCCACACAACGTGTGAAATAAATCAATATTTGATCGAAAGTCTTTCGAACGGATTGTATTGAAGTCAGATCTTATGGTTTTGAAAAGATCATCAATCCATTGTTCGAAGTTATATTCCTGGAATTCTTGTTTGGTGATAAACAATGTTTCACTTTCTTTCGGAATGTCCAAGTGCATCAAATGTTCTAGATCTTTCATATCTTTATCAGGGAAAACAAGTGTTCCTGTAATACTCAGATATTCTGAGCAAAACAATTCAAAACTTGCGAAATAGATTGTTTTTAAAATGTTATTGAGAGCTTTAAGACTTTCTTTCAGTTTCGATGTATCATCAATTACAACGAAAACGCAAACACAGCTTTTTTCAGGGTGAACCAGTAATACAGAGTTTTTGTAATAATCTTTGTTGACGAGATCAATGATTTTATCAAACTGTTGAGAACCTACACCTAAGAGGTTAAGGTGATCTTCTGGGTTATACCCGGATAAGATGAGATGATTTCCATGGCGCTGCGAGAGTACCCCGTTTAGCAACTCGATAAAGAGAGATGTGCTAGTCTTTTGTAGATAATACGTTGGTGGGAAAGTCTTAACTGATCGATGGTCAATGTAATATTTTGTTGCCCTTTCGTAAAAACCTTCAATAGACTTTGCAACAGAAGGCCCTGTGGTAATCGCTTTGCATTTATCGGTTGGTTTGACTCCTTTATCAAGTTCAAATCGGTGAACATTGTTCTCCATTCCATCGTTATGTGCAAACAAAAGTGTTCGCCCTTCTTTTCCAATTTGACATCGAGAAAACACACCATCTGTAAAAAGATGAATATTTTATTTTGAATGAGGATGATACATTGAGATGTACAGTTGAAGCTCTGACATCTGAATATATTTGGATATAGGGGATGCTAATCGTGTACAAAATTCCTATCCAAGATTTACCCAAGCTTCGGGATAACCTGTTTCAATTTTCTTAATTCAATTCAATTCAATTCAAATTCAATACTTATTTATTCGCCTGCATATCATAATATCATTAAAGATTTACATATTTAAGTTTGTATAAATTAGGGGAGGGGATGCAGGCCAGGAGTCCATCCAATAGACGTTTCCGTCTAATCATATGGAATGGCTACCTGGACGCAGATTTTTTTTTCTGTGGGGTTGATATAACTATTAGAGTAACAATATTTCAATATTCCAAATAACAAAGTAAAAAAACGCAACGTAACTATCGACAAAAAAAATATAGTTATTTAAGTAATCTTTTGTTTTAATAAATCAAATTGGAGTATTTTTATATCTATATGGACTTTCATTTTTCTGGTATGCAAGAGGTCAATTTTGAAGGAGTTCGGTTATCTTTTTTTTGATCATATATCTAGATAATGGTTGTAGATCGATTTTAGTATGTTATATTAGCTGGTTCCAGTTTAAAAGAGATTGATACTTAATCGATTTCAATCCATAGTTTATTGTTTTGGCTTTTGGGCGCTCCAGAAGTTTCAGTTCGTTATTTCTAGTAAGATAATCATGAGACAGAGTTTTGAAGTTTAAAATGTTCGTAACAGCTTCAGGAGAAAGATTAGTGAGAGTTTGATGTACGAGTCGGATATTGAACTTTGTTACAGTATGTGGCAAAGTTGGAATATCCAGGTTAATGAAAGTTTTGAGTGAGACTTTGCCCCCATACGATTATTGCGTATGACAAATGTGAGTGAAAAATAGCATAGTATAAAGTTTTAAGAATGGTCTGTGGAACAAAGTGACGCAGTTTGGATAAAATGCCATTTGACCTTCTAAGTTTTGCGGATAAATGATCAAAATGGAAATTCCACGCTAGACATTCATCGAGAAAAAGACCAAGATATTTGACACATTTCAAAAATTTCAAGACATGCCCATCAAGAGTGAGATTCATTGTATATGGTACAGGTTTATTTTTACTTCTAAACAGGATAACCTCACTTTTTGTAGTATTAAGAGAGATTTTGTTGGCACGAAACCAAGAGGAGAGTCTGATTAAGTCAGAATTCACTTTCGTCTCAAGTGAATTTAGATTCGAATCGGAAGAGAGAAGACAGGTGTCGTCAGCAAAGAGGTTTGTTTTGCTATTCAGAATGGCTTTAGGAATGTCATTTATATATGTTAGAAAAAGTAGAGGCCCTAGGACAGAGCCCTGGAGGACTCCGTGTCTGATAGATCGTTTTGAGGAATCATGCCCAGAAATTGAAACATATTGTTTCCTCTCAGTCAGGTAAGATCGAAACCAGAGTTTCGCAACGCCACGTATGCCATAGTGATGAAGTTTTGATAGAAGAATTTCATGATCTACTGTATCGAAAGCTTTTTGAAGATCAATGAATACCCCGCAAGAATACAACCCTTTGTCAATATTTGACCGAATTTTTTCTGTTAGATTTATTAATGCGTGAGAAGTAGAGTGTTTATTACGAAATCCAAATTGTTTTTTGAAGATGCTGTTATTAATGTTAAGAAAATTTACAACTCTGAATTTAATTAATTTTTCAAAAACTTTATCAATATTAGAGAGGAGCGAAATTGGTCTAAAGTTGTTAGGATCGTATGGGGAACCTTTAACATGGTTTAGAAATCCAATAGTTGCATTAGCCTCTAACCATTCAAATTTCAATTGAAATTTAATTAAATTTAAAGATCTCTCTATAAAACATACTAATCAAGTTTCTAAAATTCGAAAACACAGACGGGGATAAATCTCGGACGGCAATTTTACACACGATACGCAACCCCAGTATTAAAACATGTGAGCAGCCTCCGAATTTTATCGAATGAGACTCTTTTCTCTTCTGGTAAAAGTTGAAAATGTAAAACGTCGGTTTTGAATGAAATCCTGACTTAATGCCGCAAAAAAATGTGAAGTAAACGAAATCAATTTCAATTTGACATTCTTTATGGTTCATTATAACAGCCACAAGTATTCACAATGGGCCACAATGTCATCCCATAGATTGAAATTTTCCATACCCGCTCCCCCAAACTAAACTCTTTTTCCCATTCCCATCAAAGATAAAAATCCTAATTGATAAATTTCCGAGCACGTATGAATTCTCAAAGGGTTGTTTTGAAACTAATGAGAATATGAAAAGGGTTAGAATTTTAAGCTTTGATATTGCTATTCCGAAGTCTTCAAAATGTTTAGATCCCCAATTTAGATAGTCTTATAAAAAAACTAACTAATCAGTGTATTACAGAAATAGTAAAAAATTCAATTCAGCTGCTATCTAGCCTAGGAACTCAGCATTCATAAAGACCTATGAGAAGCCTAAATGAAAATCAATACACTATTTTTTGTAAGAGCCAGTAAAATTTTGTGATGCTCGGCTCCTCTTATTTTTCTGGCACTTCAAGTTCTTATGAAATTGTTCTTATAAAAGAAAAAGAGTCCACCTGTTTTCAGAAAATTTCAGAAACAAAAAACTGTCATTAACTAGGCTACTCTTTGATGTTGTACATGGATTTAATGAAGAAAGCTTTTTACGCATTTTCGACCGCCGGAGGCGGTTTTTTTCATAGTGGTACGCTAATCTCGTTTTGCCTTGGCTCATTACTTTGTCTGCCATTTACTTTCGGTTTTTTTAACTAGATTACCCAGGTGTTTCTCTTTTTTTTCCCTGAATGACTTTTATTCGGAATTGAATAATCGAGACATGAAAAATGACTATATTGTAATCTGTTTTCAATGAATAATCTAAAATGTACTGGAGATGACATGTAGGCATTAATAATGTGCGCGCGTTTTTTCACGAGCGTGATGCGTGATTAGGGACCTTAAGCAACTAGGACGGCGACTTGAGGGAGTACGTGGAGAAAATATTAAAATCTAATGGTAAATTTTATTCGATTTTACTAGCTAGTTTAATAGCACGTGAATGGACTTTAACAAAAGCAAACTTTGGTGAAAAATAATCTTTTATCTCCCGAGTGATTTAAATGATTAATTATTATTGTACTCTTTCATTACCGCCTTCGTCTTAGAGAGAACGTCGAAACATGTTTTTGAAGTCGCCTTGTAATTTTGAAACGTCCAGTAATTACCCAATTAAATCTAAGTATTCTCATGAGAAAAGTATATGAAAAGAATGAAATCTTTTTGTGATTCAAATGTTGATCCCAAAAGGGATTTGTTATTGTTGGATGCTACAGTTCTCACTACAACCGCCGTCCTAGTTGCTTAAGGTCCCTATTGCGTGATAGAAGGCGGTCGTTTCAGTGTGGTTTAGATCCACACTGTGACCTAGTTTATTAAGATTATGAAGTCATTGAAGACTTAGTTATGGCTAGTTTAGTTTAGTCATTGAAGCCTTGGTATGTCAAAAAGGTTTTTTGAATTGTCCTTTAACTTCACCATCTTGTTAGTATTTTTGAGAAATTTCCTGAGAAATGGACATTTTTATCCATAAAGCCATAAAATGTTCTTAAATTGTTCTTAATAATTTGTGTAGTTACTAAAGCGTTAAGCGTCTGCACAAAACAAGGCGGAACGAGGGAAAACGAGGGAAACGACTGGCAGATTATCAAGAAACGACTAAGAAACGAAGAAGAAAAACTAGGAAACGATCGGGAAACAAAGAAAATATTTCGCATTCAATAATGTACTTGAATTAAATAACACCACCTATGTAATAAACTTTAGCTGTGATCGGCATTCCTAGCATTTTATTAACTTTCAAATATCGTACTAATTATGGTAATGTTGCTTCAATGGAATCGAAATAATAAACATATCTTGATGTTGTGACTTTATATCGCTGACTCTTTTTGAAAGCGTCTTTATTTTTGAGTTATGTGAATAAAAATGTCAACTTTGAACTTAATCCAAGATTTTGGATTGTCGACATGGTTACTTTTCACGGAATAGAATTGCTATTCGTCGTCACAAGTAGGAATATGATTTTGGCCTAGGATCTTCAAGGTTTGAGAATAACTGATTTTAAACCCATTTTTAAGTCTTTAAGTGTTAAAGTAATCATATTGAGAACATTTAAATCCCGTTAAAATTAAGAACAGCCAAGCCTCGTCCAAAATGTACAGGTTCTTATAAAAAGGTATAAAGGAGACCATCTTCGACATCAAACCAACGCATCATCATCGAATTGGGTTCGAACATGAAAATAGGCCGAGGAAAAAGCGTCCAATAAAGGCGACCTTGCAAAGTGAAGAAGAAAAAGAAAGAATCATGAGCAACCTAAAAGCATCACTGATGATTTCACCATCAATGAAAGAAGAAAAATCAAAGAGATGTGCGAAAAAGCTAAGAAATGGAACTCCGAAAGTGATGGTGATTTCATTTGGCTAGTGAGAGGAAGTCCCAGAACAGATAACCTTCGCTTGACAAGCGAAGTAATAGCGACGATTAGCTGCCAACAAAACATTAGTTTTTTTTTAATTGTAAAGTAGTGTTGACTTTTATTAGCCTTTGTTGCTACCTTTTCGTCAACATGAAAAAAAACTATTACATACATACATTTCTTTTTAAAAAGTTACTTCATGCGATGTCTTTTATGGCCAGCACCGCGAATAATAAAATCAATTCAGTTCGTGAAAATCTAATTTAATAAAGCAAATGACCTTGATTAAAAAAACACTGCCGATCAAAAATCAGTGTATAGAAAAACTAATTACTACGTTCAGTGGTCGATTTTTTCTCCGATTATGCGAGCCTTTTTCCCTGTTACAGCCTCTAATGCGACACTTAAAAAGGTAAAACCCATGTTTTGTTGGCCAAAATAGGTAATAATGCTACAGTAATGCAACGCAGAAACTTACACAGTACTTTCGAAAGTGAATTTTAGTGTTTTTTTGAAATTATTTAAACTCTATTCTTTTCCGAATTTCTTAAGGACTTTTAATGTTGAAACCTTTGATTAATGAAAAAGAAGCTAGCCAAATTCTACTATGAGCATTTATCTTGAACCCGACGATGACTAATAGCACTCTTTATTAAGAATGTTGTTTATTGACCAATTTCCTGGTCGTTTCCTCTTGTTTCCCTTCGTTTCCCAGTAGTTTCCGCCAGTTTCTGCTCGTTTCTCATTGTTTTCTGGACGTTTCACATTTTAGTAAGTACATAATAATATCGATGCCAATCTCACATATAGTTTGTTATTAAACTCCGGTTAAGGAGTTTCTTAAAATCAGTGTTTTTCATATGTAATTGTGCGTAAATCCGATCAATCACCATATTCGTGTTCGATTTCCCGACTTTTCCGGTTTGATTTCACGATTTGGTTTACATTTGCGCTCGCACTTACAGTATATGGCCCCCAAAACGGAGACGGCCCCAAAACGGAGGTTTTTATTAAAATGAAGATTCTGACTTGTAAATTTATCAGAATTAAACGATCATTTTTTATTTTGAAAGAATGATGGTTATACTTAAAAATGAGCATGTTTTGGCTGGTTTGAGACTGATTCAAAATAACATATTTGCGTCTAAAGGAAATATTTTAACACCAAAATTAGATAAAAATTGCATATAACTCACTCTAGCTCCTTGGATATTGAAAATAAGTTATGAAAACGGGGTATAGGAAACTTTCTACACCTAATGCCGTTCAGAAAATGCAAATACATTTGTGACTTTAGAGGCTGGGTAAAAGACATAGCATCTTGAAGGTCAACCAGTATTTTGGAGCCCTAGAATCAGCATTGACAAACCGAAAATTCTAAATATGAGAAAAGAAAAAATCTTGGAATTCTATTCCTATCACCTGAGTTAATAGTTGATAAAAAAAGTTAACATTATATATAAAAATTTTTCGCTGAATCAGCAAAAATGGCAAATTCTGTCATTTTTTTGCAAAATATAGGAGAAAAATATCTTTAAAGCTTACTATTTTCAGTTTCAGTTAAGCTTTTTTTCTAAAATTTTCACAGCTTATTCCATACATGAATGGAACTATTTTCAAAAGAGATTTGTTTTCAAAAACTTGATTAAGACGTTGTTAAATCAAAATTGTCATTTTGAAAATTTCTAAATTTTCAGTTTGGACTTTGCAATATCGAAAATCTTGAAATATTTCATAAAAATCATAAATTTTACATCTATCGGGTCGTAAATTTAAGGGAAAACGCAAATATGTTCATAGTTTTTCCTCCTATTACCACTGGGCTTAGTAATTTGATTTTAACTACACCTCCGTTTTGGGGGCCCCAAACCTGCATTTTGACAACCAGGGGTATACTGTAAAAATTTTATTTATGCCCAAAACCCTCTAAATCATATTTCAAAACTATGGTCAAAATTTTGTATTCATATCTTAAAGATATCTCGAGAAATCGCTAAAATTTCAAACCTCCGTTTTGGGGGCTATTAGAAAAAAGCTACATATCTTTTAGCGATTGAAAAATATTGTTGAAATTGAAAATTTTGAAAAAGAACTTCCAGGAAATAAAGTAGAGATATTAAAGGTTTTCATACAGCAAAAATTTTTGTAAAATCTCTTTTCCTCTAGATTTGAGAGAAATTTCAAATTTGATCGCCGTTTTGGGGGCTACATACTGTACTAGGATATACTGTTTTAAATTTTATGTTAGACATATTAAGAAAGGCTGACCTATGACAATTACCGGAGTTTGCAACCGTCATTACGGCTGTTTTATTAGTTATGAGATAGTGACCAAAGTTATGATAAATTTTAATGTCTTCCATTTGTTCAGCCCAGGTTTTTGCAAACATAGAATCATTTCCCTTAAGGGCTCTGACCATAGTGAATTTTGATATTTGTCATGTACAAAATATAATCTTCTGCCTGATGTAGCTAACAAAACTTTGACATGTTATACATTCTCTGTTAGGCCAACTATCCTTGAGTCTGAAAATTTATGAATGGCAAAGAAAATATTTGATGAAGAAGAAAATGAAGACTTTCGCGACGAAGAGTATTTCAACTTTGAAAAGCTTAGTTTGGTCGAAGAAGAAATATTTTGAAAAAACTTTTGTGGTAGATTGTGTATCCTTTACCGAACTAAAAACTTAATTTCGGAAAATTTTTCTAAAAGCTTATTCGTCTCAAAATCTTGAAAAAGTGGTTTTTGACCTATTTTTCATTCCAATTGTTCATAGATAAACAGCTATTAACTTTAATGCATCAATTTAGAAAATTTTTCGGAAAGGTTTATAGCAGTTCAATTCTTTGCAGATAGTTTGAAAAAATTTCGAAACAAAAAGGTTAATTACCCATTAAAACTCAGCAATTTTCATAAAAGAGGGTGATGCAACATTTTATTAACGTTATTTTAAAGTTCATAACGTCATTTCTGTAATTAAATTCTTAATTACTTTGATGGGATTTGATCAAAAAGCAATTAATAAATGCAATTCTTTGTTAAAAGTGCAAAGGAACCTGAAACATAACTTTTATGCTCAAATACCAAAATTAAGGGTGCTTTTTCACTACGCTAGATGGATAAGTGGTTCTCATCAACGGTCCTTTTCATAAATTTCTAAGGGTTGTAACAAATATACAATGAAGATTCGTGCTTAACATCAGATTTTGATTGCTTCATATCAGCATTCCAGATTTAACGTCGAAAATTGGTCATTAAACCTTTTGTCCTCCAAGAGAGGGCTAGACCTCTCTTGGCTTAATGACCAATTAAGCGAAAAAGGCAGCATAAATAAATTGGTTGCCATAAAAGTAGCAGAATGTGCAGCGGGATTCTTTTGTTAAAAATTGGTCATATGGGAAAAGTGTTTTTTTTCCGAAAGAGTTGAAGAGCAAACTTTCATCTGTATTGATTTGATACAAAAGACGAGGAATCTTGTCACAGAAAAAGTTCATTAGAAGGCTGTAATTCTAAATCCCTTTAATGCGAGTTGATGATTTTTAATAAAATTTTCTTCAAATTCAAAGGGTTGTAAACTATTTTGGGAGTCAGTAATGCTTTCCTATCAATTTTCTTTGTTACAGCATAGTATAAGAAAGCCGCGGCTGGAATGATAACATCTGAATTTCTGTTATTCTATCTCTGTCGTATTTGATGACTATTTGTTGATCAAGAAATCAGTAATGTAGCATCTTTAATGGTAGATTTTATTGGTTTGTCATTAATACTTACTTCTCAGTGCGTTTTAGACATTAATGATATGGTCTTGATAATACACTTGCATTATAAAATCATTGTAACGGAAAAATCAACACTAAGAAATTGAAACAAGCACAAAAATGGCTGGGCTGAAAGAACTCAAAAATTAATAAGGTGCCTCGAAATGCCTTCGCAATATTTCAGTGAATTTTTTTTAGAAATCAATGAAAAAGTACATCAAGAGAACACTGTGAAAATTTTAAGCCAGCGCCTTTAAGATTTATCATTTAAACTGACAGGAAAGTTGTCATCTTGAATATAGTTGTTATAATTTCAATTTTAGCGAAAAACTATGTTTCCACAAAATACCCCTGAAATATGTCCAAAATTAGTTCAAGTGTTCTATTGGGTACAGATTCAAAGATATCTAGCAACGAAAAAACTTTTTGTGAAGGAAAATAAGAGAAAAATTTCAAAAACTATCTACCAATAACAAACTGATCATCTTGATGTTCTTATAAAGCTCGGAGACAGAGATGGAACAGCAATTAACTGAAAAGACAATGCGGTACATATTCCAGCCGCGGCTTTCTTATACTATGGTTACAGCTAATCGATTTTCGCCAGACAGTCTTAGTGAAAAACCACCCTAATTTTTTGACTATGGTCAGAGCCCTTAATTCCAAGCCAGGGAAGAAATTCTTTCGAGTCACTTCAGACAGGAAATACAAAAGAAATAGGCTGCTGACATTCATTAACGGAATCGTACACGATGGCCTTTTTCATAATATTATTGCATTCTCACAGGAATTTGTTCTTTTACCACACCTTCCTTCAAAAAGACAAAATAAGTATCAAAAAATTCTACACATTTTCCTTCAAGAATACACAATCGACAGTTTTCTTTTAATTGTCTGCATTATTACGTCATTTCCTCCATAATTTTTCAAAAATCTAAAATAGTGGGTTTCAGCTGAACTAATATCTTACTAACCTATAACCACTTTTATCCATGACAACTACTATTTTCGATGTGCACGACCCATAAACCTCAAAGATTTCGGTTACATGCATGATACCGGTTTTTATGATGGTTTTTTTTTTAATCTATAGTTTTGTAGAGCTCTGCGATTCGGACGAACTTGAAGAACGATGTTAAGAAACTCCAAAATTTGGCATCGAGTAGGGCAAATTGAAAGGTGGTTATGGGCAATATTTTGATCAAATTATTTTTGTCTTTACTGTCTCAAGTGATTCAAAGAATTTCATAAGTCTCTGTAATGGAATGGAAGAGGATGTTAAAAAACATTGACTTACCTTTGAGATGTATTATCTCTTTGATTTCCTGCATGCACTTTTCATTATCCATGTATTGAATGAAAAATTCATATTCGTAAGGAGACTCCAACTCCAAGTGAACATGCAACCAAATATATCTTTTGGCTTGTTCTGTGACATGTCTGAAGATTTCTTGAAAAGTCCTTTTCTTCCCTTTCCTCCAACATTGGATAGTGAATATAGTATGAATGTTATCAGCGTTTATTTTGAAGAGAACATCGCTGTGTGTCATCTTCTGCACCCTGTTTAAAATGACAAAAATATATATCTATTTGTTTCAATCCTTCAAAAAAAGTCTCAGTCATCAGATTCCGGGGTATCGGTTCTAGCCTTGCCGACGGACGGAGGTGTGCCACTGTAGTTCGAAAAATGGACCCTACGTGGGACTAGTTTTTTTGAAAAAAATGACCCGGAATGGGACTGAAATCCCAAGAATTTTCTCAAAACTTTCCATGTTTTATTGCCAGGTACAAAAAATTCGAATATTGTACTAGAAATAGGGCTTTTTTCACTAGAATCTTCTGAGTGTGTGAAATTACTTGGTATAACTATTGATACTGGTCTTACTTTTTATTCTCATGTACAGGATATATGTAGTAAGGCCTCACAGAAAACTAAAACAATGTTTAGATTTAGATCTTTTTTAAATCAAGATCAAGCAGATTTTCTTTTCAATAGTTTTATATTATCTGCTTTCAAATATTGCCCATTTGTTTGGATGTTTTGCAGTAAATTGGCTCACAATCTTTTGTGCGATACTCATTTTAGGGCCCTGAAAGTTAAACTAAATCTTTTAAACCTGAATTATGATGCACTTTTAAAAAAGGACAACAGTGAGTCAATACATACTCAAACCCTTCAAATAATGCTAGTGGAAGTTTACAAAAGCAATAACATCGGCAATAAACTAGGCCAGAATCAATTTGAAATCATCGAAGTCAAAAACACTGATAATGAGGTTGAGGACCAGAACGAAAATTTTCGGAAAGGTCCTAAACTTAGGAGAGGCGCTCAAATTAAACTTTCACAACCAAAGAACTCAGTTTGCTTGAACTCTTTTAATTTTCGAGCAGGGCAAGCATGGAATAGATTGCCCGCAGAACTTAAAAATATGGACTCAGTGGAGAGTTTCAAAAATAAAATATGCAAAACAAAAATCTATTGCTCTTGCAAACTTTGTTCAATATTTTAATGATTTTATCAATTTTAATATTATTCTCTGGCTAGGGAATATTCGATTGTCAAGTTGGTTTTAATTAGTTTTGTACTATATTTTTTTACACCAACGTTAAAAAAAAGAAATTTTCCAAATCTCCCCCAAAAAGATACCATGTGATGATTTATTTTTCTATTTTGGTGTTTTTGTGACCCTATCAGGGACTCATGGAGTTGAAAAAAAGTACCCTGACCAGTGGCACATCCCCGTACCCAATTTTGCCCAAGTACCCCAAGGTATCAGAAAGCGAGATTTTATTGGTAGCCGTTAATCCATATCCAGATCGGTGATTTATTTTCTCAATATTTTTTTACGTTTAGATGACTAGTGCCAAAGGGAATGAAAATCGATATTTCTAGATTCAAAGAATATAAAAAGTAATTATTGACGAAGCCAAATTTATACTCAAGTCCTCTGAGGATTCTAAATTGAGGGGGATTTGTAAGGGTTCGAAATACTGTTTCCCGTCAAAATTTTTGCTGAATCCCGGAATATCGAAAATCGAGAAAAAATAATAATACAATCTATCAAAGAATAATGCTATATAACATCACCATCTGATTTTAAAATACCGTTTTCCCCTCTCTTATTCGTCGTTATACCGTACTAATAGCTATGGCTAGCGGTCATTAAAGTGCCACCGCAGCAAAACAAACACATATTCGCTTTCAAAAAGAATGCTCTATAGAATGCAATTTTTGACTTTTCATCTGATCTAAGACAAAAGTCAGTCTTCGAATGCTAACAAATGTGTCAAGGGAGTGATTTACAGCTATAGTTTCAAAAGTAAAGCCCATTTTGTTTTGGCGTCTACTTAGAGTGACATCCGTGCCTGGCCTTACACGCCTCTCAGGCAAATTAAGGCCTGTCCAGATTTTTCAAACTTACGTTAATTTTTTATCACCGTTTTTTCACCCAAAAAAAGATATAAGGCAAAAACCAAAAAATGCTGACGTCAGCAAAACTTGTTTTTTGAATAACTCCAGTTTGGCTTATGAAAAAAACATGAAATTTAAAGTTGCACACCATTAAAAGGATCATTTTGAATTTTTTTCTTTTTGAAATTTTGCTGACGTCAGCACTTTATTGCAAAATTTCGTATTTTGCTGATTTCTGCTGACGTCAGCAAAATTTGCGAAAATAAATTATGCAAAAATGTTCCTATTATTGATATGCAACCTTTGTCCAAATTTCATGTTTATACCATAAGCCAAACTGGAGTTATTCAAAAAACAAGTTTTGTTGACGTCAGCATTTTTTGGTTTTTGTCTATTATCTTTTTTTGGGTGAAAAAATTAATTATGGCACAGCTATTCCAGTAATCTAAACTCCAATAGGCTTCTTTCGATGTATGCAGTGATATGCTATGACAAGTGGAATCGGTGATAAAAAATTAAGATAAATTTGGACGTGCCTTAATTTGCCTGAGTTTTTTACAAGAACAATTAAAAAATACATATAATGCTGAAATTTAGCCAAAGCCTAAGAATTAATAACAGTCTTTACTGAGAGGTACATATTTCCATTTTAATAAATATGACAAGAACATTTAAGTGTGAAAAACTCGAAAAATTCAGAGCAGTCCAGCCAGAGCCATAACTTATTGGTTTTCTTAACCTACTATTGGTTGTATAAAAAAGGGAATTTCCCAAAATAGGGAATTTCCTAGATTCATTAATTCGATAGGGTTAAGAAAAGGACAAACTTGATACCGGGCTACCATTTAACCGGTTAACCATTTAACCGGTATAACAATAGTGACAAACAATTTCGCAAAATTATCCTTAGGCGTGAAACTTTGAATGATATCCTTGGTCGCTTTAGGCTCCATTCGATGGCAAATAGGGTCAATCCCGTCACACCGTAAAAGTACAAATCCTCCCTAAATTACTTAGTCAGCCGAAAGAAGAACGAAATTACTTACGAAATTATTTTTTCTTCTTCGCGATAATCTTCCTCTTCTGCTCTTTGATTTTGGAGTTCTTTAACTTTTTTATCAACTTCTTTCATCACTGTTAATAACATATCTTTGTTTTGCTTGCTCATTTCATCTTGTACAGTTTTCTTTAAGTCTTCAACCAAGTCTGTCATATGATCTTTTCCATCCTTAATATCAACAACGACTTTGTCATGCAGCAAACTATCAAAATCTGGCAAACAGTTGTAATTGATTCCAACCAAAGCTGCTCTTATTTCTGCCCAAATTCCTTTAAAGAAGTTCTGATCTTTAAATTCTTTTAAAGCACCGTGAAGAATTTTATTTCGAAGTTGTCGTAAAGCAATGATAAATGCTGCAACGGAAAAATCGCCTTGTTTCGGTTCTTTGATTCTCCAACCACCTTTGGGCGGTGTAATATTCACAAAGTTGATGATGACAAAGACGATCAAGGTAATGTCAAATGAGAGTGAAGAGGTTTTTCCGTTGGCTGGAAGCAAAAGGTCAAATTGATCTTTCTTCAAAGCTCCACTTTTTTTCAGTCCGTTCAATTTCTTTCTATATTTATCGAAGAATTGATATAACTGCTGCTCGTTGCGGGGAAGACCCTGATATAAAGGGTCGTTCGTGTCGTTGTGCATGACACGGAGAAGTCCATTCTTGCCGTGAATGTTGAGAGCCAAAATGCACTTTGCCCATTCTTTGTTGTTGGTTATTGTTTTGGAAAAATCGCTACCCATCTTTATGATACAATGAATGAAAACATAAAGCGTTCACTGATGGATTTTTGATCCAATATTTTTTTATTAATCTATTAAAAATGAAGCAAAATATATTTAAGATCTGTGGATTGAGCGGTACGATATCTATGGCCTGATCTATGCACCGTTATAAATTGGGACAACTGTGATTCTCGCACGAGATAAGGCGTGTCTAAATATTTTAGAATAACAAACTCCTCTTTCAAGGGTGATAGTACCCACTCTCATTAAGAAATCTAACATATTTTGATCTCATTAGATCTTTAAGTCAATCAGACAAATTGCATGAATACCAATAGATAGCAGATGATTTCTTAGTATGAAAAAATCCAATGGAAAATCCAACCTGCAAACTTGGGACACTCTCCAAGGATGGAAATTTTGCATTTTCCATGGCTTGGAATTTTCAAAAATCCAGGTTGAAAAAAGCCAAGATCCAAAAAGTGATTACAGAGATGTGGAAAAAGAGATCTTAAACAAGGTTTTTATTTTTCTGAACAGTCACTCTCTAGCCTAGGCTCTATGGCTCCCGGTCAATCTCTCGTTATTGTTCGCACAGATACGTGGTTGATCTTAGATCACTCGCACAGCTCAGTAAGGCACCATTTGAAACTATGAAACAAGCACCCTACTGTGGGAACTCACTGCGATTGACCGCAGCCGCTCCGAAGGGACGACTCACCTGACGGAAACTTACAGCTTGAGTTCAGATTATAGCCTAATATCTAGGTTACGACATCACGACAGTTCTGTGCGAAAAATCACTTGTGGTTTTCTCAAAGGACATGCGCAGAAAATGGTACAAAAACATAATTCCCACATGAATTTTTAACGTTTTCCAGACTGTTTGGAGAAACACAATTTCCGACCTAAAAAGTCTAGTTTTCCAAGGGGGAGTCTAAATTTTACTAAAATGTAATTTCCATATGAATTTTTAACGTTTTCCAGACTGTTTGGAGAAACACAATTTCCGACCCAAAAAGTCTAGTTTTTCAATCAGAAGTCTTAATCTTAAAAAAAATCTTATTTCCAACATCCATTTTTGACGCTTTTTTCAATTCCCAAACTGTTTGGAGAAATTAAAATGTAACCCAAAAATATTGAATTTACAACCTTGGAAATCGAAAAAATTTTCCTTTGCTTGTTGTTATCAAAGAAATTCATTAAAATAAATCTTGTCAATTTCATGAACAGATTTTATGACTCAAAGTAATTAAGAAAATAATTAAAAAAGAAAAACATTCGAACGTTCGATTATGGGAGTGTTTTAAGTGAAATGTTTGACTATTGACATAATTAATGTTTTGTTTTTGCCTCTAGGTATATAATAAAACATATACTTCACCCATTGAATATCTGCTTATTGGCTGGATATTGGCTTATCTAACAAAAAGCATTCACATGGTTAATGCTTTGTAAGAAGTTGAAGGGAAAACACGTTGAAATTTATTAGCAATTGTTCGAAAAGATCTCTGAGAAAACCCAGAATAAAGATCTTGCTATAAAATTTACTTTAGAAAAGTAATAACGGAGGTTTGGTGAGTTTCGTGTTTTTTCAACAATATACTACGTTCTGTAAAATACAACTATGAAAATCAAAATGGCGACAAGCATTTACAGTGGATCATGGATTTCTTCATCATTCAAAATTCAAATTTACAGCTTTCTACCTTTTAATTTCTGGCAGAAAATGGTATATTGTTTTGTTGAAAATATTTTCTTTCAAATTCTCCTTTATTTTAGCCTCTAAAATTGACATTTTTCAAATATTATGCATTGTGTGCATCATGCATTATGTTTTATGCATTTTGGACCTGCCATTTTCAGATCCCTTAAGTTTATTGTCTAAGATTTTATCTACTATTTAAAAAGGAAACTTGGGTCAAATTTTTCTGCGCAAAAACTACCAAACTGTGCATAACAATCAATTAAATTTTTTTTTTTTTTCAATACGCCACTGATGATCTCATGCAATCTTTAATTTTTAATTCAATAGAGAGTCTTCGTCATCGTTGGCTTGAAAGCCGTGAGAAAAGCCAAAAGAAAGAAGAATTTTGTGAGAAAAGAAGCAAAAAGATAAACAAAAAGCAACCATGCCTGAGGGCGGTACTAGGGCTACGAGCTGACGAGGAGGTGTGCCGCGCGAGTTTTGACCCTCATACCCTTTGCAGGACTAAAAGAAGGAACAACAATTTTGTGAATTTTATGACACTTTGGAAGTCTATAAAAGGTACCCTTAAGGGCGGTACATACCGTACCCTCCATTTGCCTAAGTACCCCCCTCCCCCGAGACGGTGATATACCCTTCGGTTATTAGTTCTAACTAATTAGTCAAAGGATGGCGCCCAATATGAGCATATTTATATTTTTCTTATAAGCGTGTATACTTTATATATGGGTGTTTTCGGCGGTGACGTCAGACTGGTATACGAGAGAAGTTTTTTTGCTATTTCCTTGGACAGGACATTCTGCTCGGCAGTTGCATGGTTTATCCCGTTCTCTGGTTGCAGTAAGTTTTTTGTTGTGTCCATTAATTATTCGTCCAATATTTGGGGTACAGCTATATATAACTTACTTTCACATTGTGCTCCGATTGAATAATTTGTTTATAATTTATTAACCAGATAATGGTTCAATCCTACATTCAACAAAAATGTTTCCTCAAACATCGCAAAACAGTTTTTACAACTGATTGATACACATTTTTCAAAAAGCAAGAAACTTCACAAATTATTCAATCAGAACAATGTGAAAGTAAGTCCGAATTAGTGAGCACAAAACAACATCGGCAAAAAAAATACAGTAATAGTAAAACATTATCGTCTTACGTTTGGCAATTGAAAGAAAATAAACCACCTGCGCTGGAAGGTCAGCCCAATAAGCTTAAAACGAATAGAAGGAAGTACAATCAAGAAACCTAATTCGATGTTAAAGCCAAAAAGGTTGAAAAGCTCATTTTGGTTGAACTTCAGACAAAAAAATCTTTTTATCTTAAAATAAAAGTAGACGAAAATTTTCTGTTTTCCACCCTGAAAATTGTCCAAAATAATAAAAAATCGACCCTGTCAGATACACATCTTGAAAATTAGTAAATTTGAGAACCTGTCAGATATCTTTAGAGCCTTAAAAAGGAACCCTGACAAGAAGAATAGTCAATTGATTCAGATTGATTTAAATGGCGTGTTGAACCTAGGGGCCCCTAACGGTTTGCGTGAATGCGTGAATGGACATTTTCTGTTGCGTGAAAGCGTGAATGCGTGAAAATTGAAAAAAATTTCGTGAATGCGTGAACTGAAAAACTTGCGTGAACGTGAAAATCCACTTTTTAACTGCGTGAATGTGTGAATCTGGGTTATTTTGAGCGTGAATTTTTCCCTTTTTTCCACTGATTGTGTGCAGTGTTCCCGATTTTCCAATGTTTTTCCGATTTTCCCGAAAATTTTCCGATTTTCTGAAAAATTGGGTTATTGCGTGAAGCTCCAGGAAAATTTGCGTGAATGCGTGAATCTTCCGGGTCCACTTGGGGGCCTCACCTAGTATAATTTGAATGAATAGGGTCATTTTATATTGAGGAAGCTGCTTAGGAAATTCCGTCCAGTTTTGATAATTCAATCAAAAGTTATGGCGATTCTAAGTTTATGTTACGCCATACTTTGACGTTTCGCAAATCTTTAAATGAAGTTATGTTGTTTCTTTTCTCTTCCATAGAAAAAATTTTTTCGCGCCAAAGCTTTCCTGATAACTTGTTTCCGAAAATAATCCGAAATCGGGTTTAAACTTAAACATCTTAATGACGACCACCGGAAAAAAATCGTGAAAGGGATTTGAAGGGTCACCGGGGCTGACCAATAACTTGAACCCCACTTATTTGAAATGGTCGACAGTAAAACAAATTAACAGCTACAATAACGTTTCAAAATCATGCAAGCTTTACTTTGCGAAAAGTACGTGATTTTAAAACACCCGTACCAAGACAAACTTTTGAACAACGTTCTGAATTAGTGTCGAATTGCCGACTTATGAATAGGGTACCTAATAGCCGGGGGGTTTGGAAAAAATCTCAAAACTTAATAAGCGGGGGGTTGGAATAAAAGTGTCCTGGGTGGAAAAATTTTGAAAAGGAGGCTAATACAGCTGAATTGGGACAAAAGAGGGAACTTTCAAAAACATTTTCCCAAAAATTAATAAGCGGGGGGTTGGAATAAAGAATGTCCTGGGTAGAAAATTTTCGAAAAATTAATTAGCGCGGGGGAGGCTATTAGGTACCCGAGAGTAAGTTTTTAATAGCCAATTATAAATCTAAAGATTAATTTAATTTTCATTATTCCCTTTGGTACCCTTTTTTATAAGAATGGTGTAAATCCATTTCATCATGGATATTCTTAACTTTTTTGGAAAAATCATCCTAAAATATTCTTACATCATTCTTAGGTTATGATCCTAATTCAGACTAGATTTAACATATAGTACATACATCTCAAAATTCCATGATGGTGATATTCTTAGCGTATTCTTAATTTTTTGGCCATTTTCATCATGGACATTCTTATAAAGTGTATTCTTATAAAAAAAATAGCGTGTATCAAATCACATTTCTAATTCAAATTTTCATAGATCAATCTTATGAGTAAGAAGGAAAGAGTTTTTCAACGAATTAGCTGATGATTCGTAAAGGATGAAACTGACAGTACTAAATTGATTCTTATCCACTTTTCTTAAAATCGTATGATTTCACCCTGGTTGTGTTACATACAACCATTGAGCACTGTTGTGCGCAGTAATGTAATTTTTGCAGATATGTAATTATTTTTGCGCAGTTATGTAATTTCTGCGCAGATATATAATTATTTTGCGCAGGTATGTAATTTTCGAGCTGCACAGTTACGTAAGTATTTTTTGCACAGTTATGTAATTAGCGAACGGTTTTATGATTATATTTTTGCGAATTTCAGTCAGCATGTAAAAAAACTTTTATCTTATGGACTTAGTTTTTTTAATGAAATTTAGCATGACAAGGCTTTAGTACATACCACACCCTTTACAAATGATTTCGTCCATTTAACATCCATTTAACGTCTTTTTTATGATAATTAATGATTAGAATTGAATTTAGCATAAATAGACGTTTGGTATATACCACACCCTTTGAATTTGGCAATGCCCATTTAACATCCATTTATGATAGTTTCTAAAAAAGTTTTTAAATGAAACTTAGTATGATAGACCACTGGTATATAACTTCCATTTAGTATCCATCCAACGTCTTTTTTTGTTATAATTTTTTATTATCACCAATGGGGATAAATTTAGGAAAAATATCCCAGTGGGGATGGAAAATCCCTTTCATTTTATGACTGGGGATATTTAAAGGGTTTTCTTCCACCGGAGACGTGACACAGGGGTATATTGAATTGATATATTCTCAGGGTTCATTCTGTTGATATTGAAAATAATTTTCTGTATATTTCAAAAAAGGTAGGTACTAGCAGTTAGCTGAAGCTATAAATGCCCCAAAACCGCCGGAGTTAAACATTTATTGCCAGCCATTATAATTTGATAAGTAACATTTAGTTACGACGATAAAAGCCTTTTAAAACAACATTATGTTCTAAAGTTGAAATTAGATGTAAAGTCCTTTTCTTGGCTGTCATCCTTAAAGTCCGGCAGTAGGATGTGACAACTGAGGAGTATATTCTGACTCAACCTCAAGATTACTTTGGAATAATTAGGTTTGAGAAGAATGTTTCACAATATGTACGCAATCAGGGTAAACTTAGGTAGGATTTGTAGGACAAATTTTTCTGGAAAATAAACATTTCTTTTTTGTTGTTTTAAGACTGAGTGTAATAGAAGAGTGGAAAATTAGAAGGAATTTCAAGATTAAGTGAGGGTGTAGCCTTGAGGCGCTTTCAGAGACACATCATAGCTGTCAACTCTCCCGCATTGCGCGGGAGACTCCCGCGCATTTCTCGACGCCCTTTATCTAAATCGGAATATTACGGAATTATTTGAAAAGTCATTGTCTAAATTTGCCCGATTTTTCGATCCCGATTTCCCAATAATAATATCCTGATTTCCCAAATTAGAAAGAATCGAATATCGCATTTTTATTCCGAATTTCCCGATTCCCTGATTTTTTTCCTGACTGTTTTTTTAATCTGTTTCTACCGCATTCTAGACGCTTCAGGTTGACAGCTATGCACACTGCATATATTAAGTTATTTGATATAATAGAGGCCACTAGTGCGTCTACTCAAATCTATTGTGGTTTGTTGTTTCGGACGTTATTTAATGAGAGAATGATAGTCATAGGTGAAATTTTGCAGTGAATATTAAGGCTTTAGCCAAAGTTCAGAGCGCTTTAATTAAAAGAGTTGTTAGCTTTAAGTGCAAATAAAGGAGTTTTAAAAATGCCAAAATTAACAAGAAAGAAATGTTAAAGAAAACCATCCTTAAAACTGAAAGTTACAAATGTCTACTTAGTCAAAAGAAAAAAACTAACTTGAGTAAATGTAAAATAGCTAAACATTTGAAGGCTTCAACTTAAATAATTTGTTTACACACCAAAGCACAAAAGCTAGATGTGGAAGCTTCAAAAAGATAACCTCATATTCAGATGGTGTTATTTCAAAGCTCTAAAGAAGCAATGAAAATACACCATCTGACAAATTTGGTTTGTGGTTTGTGCAGGGACCGCGCTTAATTAAAAAACTCCTGGCAAAAACTAAAAACAAATACAAATTTTCAAATGTTTTGGGCACAATTCAAAAAGTTCTATCACTAGACACTGCGTAATTCCTCAGATGGGTTTTTCATCATGCCTTTAAGAGTTTTAACATACTAAAGAAAATTCACCAAGACGAGACAATTCAACTTGGTGTTCTACAGACAGATCATCTGAAAAATTTGGGTCGGCCGATCAGTAAAATAGATTTTTATTTCAATTGAATTATCAGTCCTGTAGAACAACAAATTTAATTTGATCCCTCGAATCTGTAACGTGTCTCAAATAAATCTTTCTCCTGGACTGAAAGATTACAAACAGCAGTCTGTCCTGAAAAAAATTGAGAAAACTCTGCATTGGCATCACGATTTTCAAAAGATGTACAGTTTGTAATTAAGAAATCCCAAACAGGTTGGCGAATGACAGATAAATTTTCCTCATTTTCTCTATCGTCTGTAATGTCTGAATTTAAAATGATACTGTAAGACCTAGACCTCAAAGAATCTGTTAACAAATCAAAAAATAAGCTCTGTGTCTCAATTTTGGCAACATAAGAGCCAAACGTAGAATATGCTACTTCCAAAAACGAATCTACTGCACACGTATACACTGATTCTTGCCGTCTACATGAATTCATAAAATGTAGGTCTCTATTACCTCTATTATTATTGTACATGTAATCCTACTAAAAACCTTCGACTATATTTTTCTGAGAAATTCCTTCATAAGAAGGCTGATCAATATTTTCCTGAGAATTTCCTTCATAAGAAGGGCTGAACATTTTTCAAAGCATTGTTACTATCAGAAATCTTTGACATTTTCAAGGATATTTTAAAATTATACCTCTGTTTTCTTGATTCTTGACTGTGAACTTGTCCAAATGTACGATGGCCCAGAAGGGTCAAAACACGCACTTCTAGTTTTTACGCACTTCCAGTTCTTATAAAATTTGTGAACTGGAACTGCCTAGGGTCAATGGCCCAGAAGGCTCAAGTGACACTGCGCACTTCTGACTTTTTTTCACAGCGGAAAATTTCCAAGCGAGCGGCCCGCGCGATGAAATTTTTTTTGGTCTTTAAAATGATATGAATGTCGAGTTACGCAAAATGAGTTAACATTTCCGAGTTGTTCATATCAAGAGTTACAGGTTAAAACTTCTGAGTTAAGTGCTAGTCAGCAAAATCCCCCCCCCCCCCAGTAGCAAAAATCGGGGAAGCTAAAAAGTGAACAAATATCAACTTTGTTTTTTTGCCTCCACGCTGCTGCGTATTTTTTTTCCGCTGACGGAAAAAAAATACGCCACGCTGCTAGCATTTTCCGCCATTGGACCACCCTAGTGCATGAAAACTAGAAAGTGTGTGGGTGTGTTTTGAGTCTTCTGCTGTGAACACCAAAATAACTCGAGAATCTGAGAATTTACAGGAAGGAAAATAACGAAACCGAGTTAAAAAACGAGAAATGATTCGGAAATTTAAATGAGTTAAGATACCATCGGAGATAACTCGAGATTTTAAAGTCACGGGAAAAAAACGACCTACAAAACTGAAAATGACGTCATATAGAAGGTACAAAATGACGTCAAAATTTCCGAAAAATGACGTCATAACTCGGTTTTTTCGTAACTCGGTTTTTTTAACTCGGGAAAAATAACTCGGGATTTCCGAGCCTCTTTGCTATTATCATTAACTCATTTATTACAACTCGGTATCTATTTTGCTGACCAGAACGGCTATCTTTCGAGGGGACTTTTGCGTCTCTAAAATATTTTTAGAAATAGAAGTGCGTAGTGTTGTCACAAAAAAACTCGGAAGTGCGCAGTGTCTTGTGAGCCTTCTGGGCCATGACCCCAACCTCGTCCCCGTGTATCCCAGGCTTTATTTACGTTACTGATTGACGCCAGAGAAGTTTTGTTTTTGAATTACGTAATCTTTCGCGTTCGAAAACCAGCCAATGCCAGGGTATTATCTAGCGCTATCAGTAAGAATCAAAAAGCTGATAATACGCAGGGATCGAGGTTGCCATGACCCTAGACAGTTCTAGTTCACAAATTTTATAAGAACTGGAAGTGCGTGGTGAGCCTTAGGGGCCATCGTACAAATGATTCGGGATAGCTCGGAAACCTACCTTCTCTGTAGGGTGTACGTATATATAGCTAGTTTATTCGGACGCAGCAAAAGTAAAGTAAGTACGCACGCGTGAACATTTTTAGAACCTCGGCGGCCCGCCTGAGAAACGAAACAACATCAACATCATGAATATTTTTTTGGCGAGCAAGTCCGCTACTAGCCTGGGAAATCCATGCTATGATTTCTTCTTTAATAAACTGATGGCGAAATGTATAGCATGGTATGGGCTGAGAGTTTGAATTTCTCAGATCCTAATAACGGTTGAAAACATAGCCAATCAAATTTTGTTATTCTTTTACTGGTCACACTTTCTTAGAGAAAGCGCAACTTTCGAAATTTGGTTTTTATTTTACATTTAGTAAGTGAGGACAGCGCTAAATTCGAATTTCCCACTGTAAAAAATGTGAGTCTTATCTGATATTCCGATGGTGGATTGGCGGCCGCCCACGCTAAAGCTCTAAAGGGAGCGGGCCAATTTCCCGATCTTCAGAGCTTTAGCGTGTCGAATGAAAATTTCACCATCTGGGTGCCAGATAAATGTGAGTCCAATATTGGACTCACAGCTCGAACCCGTCTTGTGTACATCAAATTATAAAAAAACACACGACGGGTCTCCTGTCTAGTCCACTACGTGAAGCAACAAAAGCCTCTTCGGGGCAATAACAATCTTAAAAGTCAATGTAACGTGTGTTTGAAATAAAAAGTTTAACGAAAAAAAACACAATAGTGTTTCACTTTTTCATAGTGTTTTCACATTTCAAAAATGTTATATATGTATATACTCTAAATCTCTTGTGTGAAACCTTATTTGAAAATACATCTAAATAACCTAGAAATGAATATATGCTAAATGGACGTTGAATATTTCTTTCCAATATCAAAGGGTGTGGTACAAGCTATCGGCATTTGAGAATTCAATACTTATTACCATGAAAAAAGAGGTTGAATGGATTAAGTTAAATTCCATTTCAAAATTCAATGGTAATCAGTAATTATCATGAAAAAGACGTTAAATGGATGTTAAATAGACGTTACCATTTGTAAAGGGTGTGGTATGTACCAAAGCCGTAGTAAGCTAAGTTTCATTAAAAATTCAATCCCAATCATTAATTATCATGAAAAAGACGTTAAGGTGGGAGTCACATGAAGTTTTGAGATTTGGTGAAAAAATGATCGATTTCGAGATTTTGCGCGTTTAATGACCCTATACCCTTTCTGAACACACTCTGAAAATTTTAAGGTCGTAGCATTTATATTTCCTGAGATATAAGGTTTTTTCTAGACCCTGATCTAAAGTAATTTCCTTAGCAACGAAAAATCATACCCGTTGCTAGGGCCTGATTTCTTTATGGCTGATCTAAACATAGGATCATGACATACCAAACGAAAGATCTTTTTACGCCCTTTTCGGGCGTCTAAATCAATACCGCCTTTTTTTCGCGGGATTTCCTAATATGACGTAATCAAAGATGGTAACCAAAGAAATGATATTTTTAAAAACATACAAATTTTGGAGGCTGTCAGCAGTGATTTCGACTATGAAAACTGCTTTAATTTGGAAATGTTGGATTGACTGATGACATTCTTAGCTCTTTAATGTCATTCTTCTCAACTAAGAAAGCTTGAGCTAGGTGAAACCAAAGACTTGATTCTCAAACTCAACGTTTTCGATATGAACTTAGTTTGACGACACCGAAAAACTTATTGAAGGACGAAGACCAAAGGCATATTCAATGATGTATCTATTTAAAGATCCAAGTGTTAAAGGAATTGAAAGCCTGGAGGCTGGTTTAACAATTGTGTGTGATGAATTATTGAAGGTCTGGGGCGCTCCCTCCGCCCTCTGGCTGGATTATTTACATGTCACGAAGTCGAAGAAATCGTGCACGGCTAGATGTCCAAGTGGATTCTTGTATCACAACAGATCAACTTTAGATTAACTTATAACTGGCAGAATCAGTGAGGAAAATATACTAGGATGATCTATTACATTGAAAATATGGTTTTTGTTGTGAAAACACATTTAAATTGACTTAAATCAATGTTGACGTGGAGTTTGGCGCAAAATTTTAAGGATGGCGCACATCACGTGAAAGTGATAATTTGGAATTTCTGGACTATTTTGATATTTCAAAGCCTTTTTTAAAGTATATAAAGTAGAACTATAGTCCATTTTAGTCAAACAGCGAAAGAATTTTGTAAAACGGTCGATTTATTACAGAGAAATAGAAATATATATCTACTTCTGACTTTACGGACTGTTTTCTCAAAATAGGTTTCAGGGGGTTTTCGCACACCTTGGCAACGTTTTCTCAGGATTGACAAGTGCTATGAACTTGAAATTTTCAGGAGAAATTCAATTTATGGTCTAGAGTGTTATGAATGGATTACATTTTTGAAAAAATACTTCTTTGATTTCTTAATTCAAAAAATGCATTTTTTAGTTTCCAGACCCCCTGGAATGAAATTTCAAAAAAAAATTCCATTCATAACACTCCTTATCCAAATATTAACAAGACGACTTACTTAAAGTCGAAAATTTCGCATAATACTTGAACATCAACGACGAAGTGAAACGTGACTCCTGCAGCATTATGCATTTTTAATGAAGCGCTTCACAAATTATAGAGAATGTATTGTACACATAGGTCATAGATACCCTGTTTTTTATGAAAAATCTCAATCCATTAAAAAAAAGATTCCTTAAAAAATGCGACTAAAGAATTCCATTCTATAAAGCATAAACAAAATCTTTCAATTCAGAATATTTCAGGGAACTGCAATATACTTGAGAAAAATGAATTAAAATTTTTTTGAAAATGAAGAAGAAAAAATGAACTTTTCATTCTTTGACTTTGTGCTTTGAAGGAACTTGTGATAAAGACTTCTTTCACTTGCGCAAAGTTTATATCAACTTCTTTCTATAAACAGTAGAATTTATCTAAAATTGAGAAAAATCTGTTGTATACTATCATCGCTTTCTGATATGAATGATGGCCCATCAAAATCATTGGACTTTTCCAGAAAAAATTGAATTTAGGGGTGAAGGATATAACATTTTTTTGGAGCCCCCCCCCCCTGGACATTGTGACTTTTGATCCCCCGGACAAGCATCAGTTGACCCCCGGGGGGGGGAGGGCACTCAAGGTAAATGATCTATCAGACGTTTGGCCCTTAAGGTGGTCGTTAACAAACTTTTTGAAAATGTCAAAAAATATTCAAATTGAAATATCTCAAAATGTATAAATGATATATTGTTGAAACTTTGTATGATGATACTTCATTATTATCTTAATCTAAAAATAGAAAAAAAAGTTAGAAATTTCAAAGACGGGGGTCATGACGTCATTTCTAAAAATAGATATCAAAATCTTGTGGCAGAAGAATCTCAACAACCAGATGGAGTTAGATTTTGATATTTGGCAGTTATGTTACAATATTGACCTACTGTGTTTTGAGTGAAAAATTTTTTTTAAAAAAATCAAAAACCGGGGGTAAAAACGCAAAAAACTGTTTTTTTTAATTTTGAAATCAACAAAACATTTTTTGAAAAATCTGTTTCACTCAAAACCACCCCTTGCACTATGAGAAAGCTGTGTACAAAATTCCAAGTAAATCGGACCAGCCAATCCTGAGATTCTTCCGCCACAAGATTGAAAACCCCCGGTTTTGCTGTTTTGCGCAAAACTGGCCTTAAAAACTATTTTTTTGCTGTAGAAAGAGGAAAAAAAGCTTTCAATATGGGATTTTTGACAGATTTCAGTTGAACTTGATGCACTGATCCAATTTTCACCTTAAGAAAGAAAGTAAAGCCATTTTCTTTTGCATGTCTCAGCAAATTTATGGTGTCGCGCAGAACCCTGAGATTACCGCAAAACATACAAAAAAGTTGCGTAAACCTTACTTTTGCTTGCGAAAAAGCTTAAATTTGGTGAAAAGTGATTGAAAAGTATTCCCTAACCCTTTCATTGGTTAAAGTAACACATTTCACTGTAATAAAGCAAATTTTTATCCCTATTTCTTGAAATAAAAGCTGCGCTCAAGTCTAATAAAGAGCACTTTCACTTTCACTTTTGCGAAAACCCCGAAATACACCAAAATCAACTATATCACTATCAAAATCCAACTAAATGTGTATGGATAGCTTCAAGATGAAGTTATGGACGTTTTAAACAAAATAATTATCAATTAAATAACTAAAAAGAGAGAGAAAACAGAAGAAACATTACACGTACCTGTCACACATTGTGTGGCGCTGAAATTTGATCCCAATGGGAAGGAAATTAGAAAGTTTATCAAGTAAAAATGTTCCTTGGAGTTTTGAGAAGCTCTTTATATAAAAAGGAAGCATCAAACCATCACTTACTATAAGAAAATAAGCCATGAAACAGCCATTTTCACAGCCATTCCCTTTACCAAAAATCCACACTTGAAATTTGACTAGATTCAAGATGGCGGGTTTGTTTTGATTGTCATAAATCCGGAACTATAGATAGTACCGGCGTAAAATTTTCCGGGAATGTTCTTTGTGGCTCTAAGTAGCGACAGTAAAAATTTGGAGTCGCTCCAAGAACCAGAAGGGCTAATATTGCGATATTCGTGACGGGCGGCAGGGTGGGCGTTTGGGGCGGACCACAAAATCTGCTCAGGTACGTGTCTAAAGACCTAAAGTTTTCTACTTTCCTCTTCTTTATATGAAATAAAACTTCGGGATATTGTTTAGCAAGGTTCAAACTTTAATTTAAACCCAAAATTGAAAAATCGACCCGAAAAAGATGATCCTATCTCAGAAGTGTTAACGACCACCTTAAGGGTAGGTTTTTCATAGTTTAGCTAGTGCACTGTAAGGGTAGGAAATTGTGATAAAAGGCCAATTTTTTGGTAAAATTGGCACAAAATTGGTCAATTTTGGAGGAAAAATCCCACATTTTCTTGGAAAATTGCAAAAATTTTTGCCCTTACGGGAGAGAAATTTTGAAAAAGTGTACTGTAAGGGTATGATTTTTTATGGAAATTCACTGCACTGTAAGGGTCCGATTTTAGAAGCCAAATTTGGGGCCGAACGTATGGTCGTTTTCAGATCGAGTGCCCCCCCCCCCGGGAGTTGACCCCATCGAGATCAAGTTTACCCCCCTCCAGGACAAGGCAAATTTTGTAGATTTTTCACTAACTCCCCCCCCCCGGACACTATATCCTCCAACCCCATGTACGGACATTTTCTGGAAGAGCCCATTAAAGGCAAAAAGCAGTTGAGTAGTTGAGCTCCAGCTTCTGGAATAGAAAATGGCAGGGTAAAAACTAGCCAACTTTAAGCTTTAAAGAAATAATACTCCTTGACATTAAACTTTGACTCCTTTATAACTGCTTTAAACTGCATCCCATTAAACAAACCCTCCCTAATCTCTTGCTGTTTATCTCATGAAAAATATATAGGGGAAAGATTCCAGAAAAGTAACAAGAATCTTAGTGTGGAATTGGGAATCTTATACAAACAACGGAACCATGATTCTAAAATGAAAATCCTAATTAGCAAAAAGTGTATCAAGATCAGTGAAGTTTGATTGAAGCTCGATTAGTTTGATTTATTACCTTGTTGTCCATTCTTTTTACATTCCGAAGGCTTATTAGTAGACGCCCACGCTAAAGCTTAAAAAGCGAGCCAATATCTATCATCCCATCGGGGAGGAAAAGCTGGAACTTTTACTAACCAAACTCATCGAACACCAATCAAACTTCATCGGATAAAAAACTGTCATCATTAACGAGGTACCGCTATACATTGTGCGTTGGTGTACGGTGGGGCTGGATCTAAATGTCCTTTGTACCGTGAGATCGGGTTACTTGCATCAGTGGAGGCTAGCATGCATAGCACTCAAATAAATGACCTGGCTGGTCATTAAAATACAAAGTTAAATCAAAACAAATATGGTAGAGTAGAGCTGCGAGCGGAGCTGCATAGTTGTATTTTAATGACCAGCCAGGTTATTCATTTGAGGGCTACGGTATGCATGTTAGCCTCCACTGATGCAAGTTACCCACTCTTCTTTTCACCAGCGTCTTAGAACATCTTGCGCTAATGTTTTTAACTTTATTTATTTTATTTTATCCTTTATGTTTAAAATCACGAAAATGTACGTTATCCACGTTATGTATTAATGTGATAATTCAATAGAACACTAGAACTAGAACTAGAACTAGAAATCTCACGGTACGACGGTGAAAATAGGTTAATTTGAAATCAAACCCCATCGTACCCACCGTACACCACCGCACAATGACAATGTACGGCAGTGTCTACGCAGGGTCGTTTAGATTATACAAAAATGATTGCTGAATTTCAATTGACATGATTTCTAAGAAATACTTGCTAAAACTGACTGTTTGTCACAACTGGTTTCACATAACTATCTGGTGAAAAAAGGAAAAAAAGATACCTGTGCTGTTTGTAGTTTTGGTGAAGAAGAGAAGAGAGGGTTGTTGTTGTTGTTGTGGAAAACTCTTTTTGTACTACTTACTGATCATGATCAATTTATTGGTGCATTCACTAACTACACAAACATAAAATACTTAGAAGTAAACGAATATTAAACCTCTTTAAACACTCTACGAAAGACCAGAAAACATGATAAAAAGTTAAGTACAGCAGCAGCAAGTTTCAAAAATCAAGCAGCCATTAAAAAGTTCTCACGATGATTGTTTACAAAGGCTATGGTTACACTTCTTGCACTAGCGTATTTTATTTATTAAGAAAAGCCCTGTTTTTTATCACTTTTTATCTTTGCGAGTGAGTGAATATTGGCCGTAGTACGCCCGCAGCCAAACGCCCACGCCATAATTTTCGCCCCAAAAATTTTCTCGATACATACATACATACATAGAAAGACGATCGTAATACTTTCGCTATGCGAAATTAACAAGCTGCAAAAAAAATTTTTGTGATAGGTTTTGTAGATTTTTCTAAAACGTTGACACAATATTTTCACAGTACATTACCCCCTGGCTGGTTTTACCCCCGTCTTGGCTATTTTTAGACTTTTTTTACATTTTTGAAATCATCTATTGTTAAGTTACCTCTGTAGAAAATTTCATTTAAAAATCACTTCAAGTTCAAAAGTTATACAGGAAAAT